>NC_133781.1:31091107-31303054 GCF_003597395.2 Chelonoidis abingdonii
GATTGGGGTATGGAACAGCTGCCATATGAGGAGAGATTAATGAAACTGAGACTTTTCAGCTTGGAAAAGAGACGACTAAGTGGGGGAATATGATAGAGGTCTATACAATCATGACTGGTGTGGAGAAAGTAAATAAGGAAGTGTTATTTACTCCTCCTTATAACACAAGAACTAGGGGTCACCACATGAAATTAATAGGCAACAGGTTTAAAACAAATAAAAGGATGCATTTTTTCACACAGCGCACAGTCAACCTGTAGAACTCCTTGCCAGAGGATGCTGTGAAGGCTAAGGCTATAACAGGGGTCAAAAAAGAACTAGATAAGTTCCTGGAGGATAGGTCTATGAAGGGCTATTAGCTAGGATGGGCAGGAATGGTTTCCCTAGCCTTTGTTTGCCAGAAGCTGGGAATGGGCGACAGGAATGGATCACTTGATGATTTCCTGTTAACTTTATTCCCTCTGGGGCACCTGGCATTGGTCACTGTAGGAAGACAGGATACTAGGGTAGATGGACCTTTGGTCTGACCCAGTGTGGCCATTCTTATGTTCTTATGAATGATTTGATTTAGAAAACACACATCTAAGGAACTACCTGGTATTTGCAAACAAATACCATCTAAGAATGGAAGAGGGCAGACCACATTTTGTACCAATCTTCCTAGAATATGTTCTTTTAGCATTCTGTATGACAAGACAACATTTCCCCAAGGGACTCTGAACTCCAATGACATAATTCACAGCCTCTTTGTCAGACCTGATATTTGCCCTTTACCTGTTTTTTCTTCTCCACTTCAGCCTGGTTCCTGTCTGCCTCAGCCTTCTTCACTGCCCGTTTCATCACAGAGATGTCGTCGCGCACATCCTGGTCCATGTTCTGCATATAGAACAGACGCAGGGCCAGGTTTTCCACCTCAGTCTGCATTACAGAAACTGGGGAGATAGGTGGAAAGGTTAGTTACAGAAGAGGATTTCTGTAGCATGTACCATACCAGAGCTAAAAGAGAAAGAAATTAGGATGTGGACAGAGCAAAACCTCTAAAAGATCCACCCAAGTCATATGCTTCTCTCTTAGGTGGGCATGGACATCAGTTCTTGGAGCAGAATTCCTGGGGAGAAATTGCCCAAGAGACCTGGTAAGTGCCCTCAATTCCCAGTATATCCTGTATCTCCACAATACTGAAATAGCCCAGCTAAATTCATTTCCTTGACTGTAAGGGGTTGCCATGCAGAAGACCGTCATCTGATGCACCAGACTGTCTAATCAACTAAGGATCTGCAATCTTCACCAAAGCCTCATCAGTCCAGGGCAGAGGCCTCAGACAAGTATAAATAGCCAAATGGTGGGAAATGAGTTGTGTTGAGTATTGGAAAGCCATTGGAACAACTTACCAAATGTCCTGATGAATTCTCCCTCACTGGCAATTTTTAAATCAAGAATGGATGTTTTTCTGGGAATGGGAATGATGGAACGGATCACTTGATCAAGTATGGACCACCTGATGATTACCTGTTCTGTTCATTCCCTCTGGGGCACCTGGCATTGGCCACTGTCGAAAGACAGGATACTGGGCAAGATGGATGTGTGGCCGTTCTTATGTTCCAAGAGATCTGCTCTAGGAATTCTTTTTGGGAAGTTCTCTGGCCTGTGCTATACAGGAGATCAGGTTAGATGATCACAATGTGGCCTTAGAATCTATGAAAGCCTATTTGCCAGGAATGGCCTTTGTTCAAAGGAACCCCTTAAAGGGACAGAAAAGCATTTTTCTTATGACAAAGATGGAGGATATGCTTGGGTTGATCTTTTCAGTCAGTGCGCTATTCCTGAATGCTTGGGCTGATGTTCTTCAAACCATTGTTTGACTTACGCTCAACATCGTTTGTCCTTATGTGACTAGAATAAGGAAAGACTATGCAAGAGCACCTCAGTCACCTTTCTTGCGTTCATCCTCAGTGCTCTGACATGTTTTCTTGTACAAATGTCTGATGTCCTGCAGCTCCTCCTCGAGCTGCCGACGCACCATGGCTATCTGAGAATATCGGTCCTGGTTCTTCTCCAGTTCCATCTGCAGCCGGGCCAGCTGCTGCTGGACCCCATAAAGGACCATTCCCAGCTCCTCCCTCTGCACCTTACCCTGTTTTGTGGCCACCGTCTGCAGACACAAGAGGAGATGGGTCAATTCACACCAATTTGGACAGGGCTGGAATGCGGTGGGAAATCCACGGAAGACTACTATACCAGCTCCCGAAGCTCCATGGTCACTTTTTCCATCTGTTTACTAAGGTAATTCTTTAGGGCAGCTTGGAATCTTCTCATCAGGGGCTAGAGAGGGAAGGAAGATGATGATAGCATCCTTATAACACCTGCATGAATAAGTTATCAAGGAAGATGTGTCAGGTATGTATAACACTACATTTTCACCTCGGGAGACTTGGGTTCCTGTCCTGAGCAGGCTGCAAGTGAAATAGGTTATGCAGACTCAGCTTTGAGCCTAGTGGACATTTGTTCATATCATAAAACTACCACCTAGTTTGGCATCACTAGTCGTTTCTGTTTAGGAGAGGCCCAGAGTCTTTGGAGCTCACAAGTAAAATGAATGGCAGAGCTGTGCGAGGGAAGCTTGCACAGCACTTGCCCACCAGCTATAGGTCCTTCATTTTCATGAGAACTGAAATTCACCAGATTTTTCCATTGCTCTAACCTGCGACCCTAATTTACTACAGAGGGAGCAGATACTATACAGGAGTCAGAACTTTTGTAAAAAGGATGTATAACATATTTAACCTAGAATGCAGCTAAACCACGGCCCAGTTTGCCTCCCAGTTTTCATGGAACTCTCAATACCAGTGACAAGTCTTGAATTTGGACTTTTCTTACATGTTCCGGGTCCAAGACAATCAGCTGTATTTCCTCCTCTGTTTCCTCACTGCCCTCTATTTCAGCTTGCTCATCTGCATAATGTAGACTTTCATTCTCTTCCTCACTGCCAAGCCTGCTGAGGTGATGGTTAAACTGCTGAAACGCAGAGTCTGAATACGGAGAGGAGATGGCTACCCCAGTGTCACCTGAGAATTCAGTGCATTTAAAGGCATTTTAAGATTAGCCGATGTCCTGATGGGGGGAAAAGTACCTAACAGAGCCAGCTTTCTTTGGAATTTTAGATTGCCTCACACTGTCACTAGCACACAAAAAATAAATCATAATAAAAATATATAGTAATTCTAACAGTGAGGAGGAAAGTTATTATGGAAAAGATTTAAGAACAGGCTTAGCAGTCTACGCTAAACATAAGAATTAAGGCTTAGTAGTCTTAGCTAAACATAAGGCTTAGTAGTCTTAGCTAAACATAAGAATTAAGGCTTGTCTAAATGGAGACACGTAGAAAAATTAATCTGAATTAAAGGTGTGAATTTAAAGTGTGAATTAAAATAAACCAAATTAAGGCCACTTTAATTCTGAATAAGTGTCCACATGAGGGCTTAATGTTATTTAATTAATACACTTTAAATTCACACCTTTAGTTAATTCAAATTAATTTTTCTGAGTTCCCTGTGTAGACAAGCTTTTAGATTTGATAGTGTATGTCCAAATAGATTCACATTTATTGGGAGAGGAGAAAAAACTGGATACTGTATTTGAAAGCTGGCTGCAAGGATAGTATGATTAGTAAGACACTGACTGATACCTGACTCAGCATGAATCTCCATGTGCACTGATAATGCAGACCTCTGGGTGCTAGCTCCTGAGGACCTGCGGGATCTGGTCCAGCTGTCTATCACTGGCTGTTCCATGTCAGGCAGTTTGGGAGGAAGATTATCCACTTCCACTTGGTCTGAGAAAACCTCTTTGAATTTTTCCTGGAACACAAAGGCTATCATATAAAATCAGGGCTGTAAAAGGATCTTCATTTTAACAGTTTGCTACTAAAATTCTGCTTATCTTTTTCATCACAAGAGAGAAACAATGTAGAAAAATAATCAGCTATAAAAACAGTCTTGCTGCTTCCTGAGGAAGCTGGAAAGCAATTAAAAGGCTCTAAAGTTATCCGACTGATATACCAGCAAGGCTGTATCACTCATGGTGATGGGCACTTTAGAAATGCATGCAATAATGAACTAACCCCTTGAATTTTGTAAAGAGTTTTTTATCCACCATAGCTGGTTACCAATTGTCTCCTTTCCAATTAGCCTGTCTCTTGCATGGTGTGTGTTTACAGTATTAGATTTGCTTCAACAATTTGCGAATGTAATGTTATACACTAGATTGTAGGTTTTGTGAATGAGATGCTCCCCTAGTTTAAATTCATAACTAATCACCTTTCCAAAGGTGACCGCAGAGACCACCTGCTCCATGGCCCCTGCAACCTCCTTCTCTGTGGCCCCTGTGACCTCCTTCTCCGTGGTTCCTGAGACCTCCTTCTCCGTGGCCCCCGCAACCTCCTTCTCCGTGGCTCCCGAGACCTCCTGCTCCATGGCCCCTGCAACCTTCTTCTCCGTGGCCCCCGCAATCTCCTGCTCCATGGCTCCTGAGACCTCCTGCTCCATGGCCCCCGAGGTCTCCTGCTCCATGGCCCCTGAGACCTCTTGCTCTTTAGGGATGAGTCTCTCTCCTGGGTCCTCTGTAGGCACAGCCTCTCCCTCTTCCTTGTCATCACCGTTCTCTGGCTGCATTCCCTAGCACAGATCAAAACCAGAAAGTAGAACACAACAAAACAATATTATAATGGTCCATGTTCTTTACTAAGGACTATTACTACAGTGCTTTACAGCTGCTTTGCAGTGTCAGTGCACAGGAAATGAATCTAATCTGACCACATCTAGTATAACAGCAGCTCCTGCTAGGACTACAGTGGCTAAGGCCCTGTCAAAATTTCCATGAGAAATTTTTAATTTCCCATAGTTGTAACTCAGAAGTGAAGAATCTCTCTTTAGATTTTACCGAAGAAGGTAGTTGTCAAAGTCACATTATACCCGAACGAATCGCTTCGTTTTCTGTCTGTCTCTTTCAGACTGTTCCTTTTAACTAATGCTGTAAGTCACTAGGTTCTAATATCGTAGGATTCTATTAATGTAATTAGATACTACCATTATGTCTCAGATTGTTGCCCAGGCCTTTGTTATCACAAAACAAGACTATTACAGTGTGCTATATCCGAGGATACACCTTATAGCCATCCTAGACTGGAGCTGGTGCAGAACACAGTGGCTCACTTACCAAGTGGGGCATCTTACTGGAAGCAAGTCACACTGGTGCTCCAGGATTTGCACTGGCTGCCTGTTGATCTCCGAGTGGAATTTCAGGTGCGGGTTATGACTTATAAAGCCCTAAATAGCTTGGGACCAGTCTGTCTGAGGGATTGCCTCTCTCCCTGGGCCAAACTTCCACAGCAGCTGTGATCAGCAGGGAGCCCAAGCTGAGTCCCTCTGGTTATGAAGAGGTGGCAGCTGGCAGGGCATTTTCTTTGAGTGTTCAGGACTACAGAACTTGCTCTCCCCTTGGTCCAAAATAGCCCAAACATGGTGACCATCTGGGCCCACTGGAAAAGACACCTGTCTGACAGGTTGTTTCGGAGAGGATATTCTTCCCAGAACTATGAAGGATTGTTTTGTAGGTGGCTGGCTAGCTGAGTTCCGGTTTGAATGATTATTTTAGCACTGCTGGGATTTTGTTGTACTATTAATTATGTATTAGGGTACTTAGAGCCTTGGATAGATGCAACCTAATTACTCTTACAAACAGATAACCCACTTAAACAGTTAAGGCCTGATTTTCATAACTGCTTAGTTTCTGCAGCTTACATTGACTTTCACTGGCCTCAAAGATGCTCAGTACTTCTGAAAATCAGGTCCTTGGAGTGGTTTTGAAAATAAGAGAAAACAAATAGGAGGATTCTTATGTGGACTGAGACAGCCCAGTAAAACGTCTATGGTGAAATATCGTTTAGCCCAGAACATAAATATGAATAATCTGTACATTCTATCTCCTTCAATAAATTCATATTTAAATTTATTTTGCTGCAGTCAATTTATTATGTATGTTTGTAACATTGTAAACTATATATATGCAATGAGCCTGTTGTACTTCAAATAATCAATGTCTTCTATTTTGAACATGGATTGTGGACGTAAATTCTTTAATCACTGTATTACAGTAATGAGCACTCAGATTTCCATAATACCAGAATACGACTCTTAGGGCCAAGTCCTGCAAATTCCCAAGCACCAAGATGCTTGAGGTCATCACTTTAATAAGGTTAGAGGCTGCTCAGCACCTCACAGGGTGAGGCCCTTACTAAATACGAAAGCTCCATGCAGAGATTTATCTTTATTTACGATGAGAACTTTGACAATGAAAAAGCAAAATCTATATTCAGTGGGAAACTCAACTTTCACCCAACAGACACAAACTTCTCTCCAACATCCACTGATCAGACAGGATCAGAGCACGTGAACCAGTTTCCCCACTGATAAATTGGGGATAATGGTGTTTATGTTTCCTTTAAAAATGCTCCAAGATCTACAGATGAAAAGTGCTGTGTCAGAGATGAGTAAGAGCTAAGTTTTACAAGACTCTCCTGGAAACTGGAATGTAGCCAAATTAAGCTTCCCGTGGCCCCCCTTTCATGTCCCTGATAAGATGGAATAATTTTCTCAATTTTTTGCTACACTGAAATGCTTTGTTAATGATTTGTGATGTCAAAGCATTGGATTGATTGTTCTGTAGATACCACGCTTTCCTAGGAAGAATTCATAAACATCCACCTCTACAGTCAGAGGCTCTGGGGACTCAGATGCATTGTGCTCTGCTGGGCTGAGTTCCATTCCTGGCTCCTCTGGTGAAACACCATCTGCCTCTTCCTTTCTGGTATGGCTACTCTCTGGGTGCACCACCTAGCATACAGCAGAAAACAACATTGTAACAACTGACTGTCTCCAATCAAAGTTCCCCATTATGTACTGATCTTAGCCAAAAGGCCGAGACACAGCACTTTACATCTAGTGTAAGGAAATGCTCTTAATATTGAAGCATCTGCTAGTGCTGCAGTTGTTAGAGATGTGGTAGTAAACCCTTAAATTCCTCCCAGACTCTACAGAGATTTTTAAAAATGGCTTGGTTATTTTAAAATGTAGCACAAAAAGAAAATCCCTAACCCAAAAGCAACTTGAAATGATCATAAAAATTCAACATCAAAGTCCATAACTCAAACTCTGTGAAGTCTTATTCTGTGTTTTGTCTTGCTTAAGATTATGAATTGACTTGTTTGCAGACACAATATTTCCCAATAAATGTTAGAATTTTCTTTAGGAGTAGACCACTCTGACTATTAAATATATTATACCAATAGATGATCACAATTTCTCAGATGGAGGAAGTTTCTGTATTCACAATTTTTGAAAATTTGGAGGATATTTTTAGTGTCTTAACTATTTTAATGTTTTTCTGGCTGCAAAGTAAATGTGTTCCCACACATCTTTTGTACATCCTCATTAGTAAAGTGATGTGTACAAAAAAAAAATCCCAAAAGAATCACAGAAATGTAAGACTGGAAGGGACCTTGAGAGGTCATCAGTTTAACCCCTGCCCTGCGGCAGGACCTAGACTATCCCTGACAGTTGTTTGTCTAACCTGTTCTTAAAATCCTCCAATGGGGATTCTCCCTCAGTAACATATTCCGGTACTAAACTATCCTTATAGTTAGAAATTTTTCCAAAATCTGATCTGAATATTCTAGTTAATCCTTTTCAGGACAAAGGCACTCTGATCTCTAACATTTCTTGGGGAAATGTTTCTTTCCGTGTTTTGAAGTTTTTGTTTTTTGAATGTTTTGTTTCAACATTTCTTGGGAAATCCAATATTTCAATATTAGTTGCATTTCTTGTGAACCCACCCACATAATATCTAGGCACCAAAATATGCACTAATTCCCATGTGATTCTAATTCCAAAGGTGCATAAAGTCCTTCATATTTGCAACTTTACCCCATTGCCTTTTGGATGCAGCTCCTCCTTCTCCTCCTCCTCTTCTGAAATTTGTCCAACATCTGATTCAGGGCTTAATTAAATTGAACAAAATTATTGAACAATTTTAAGCAGAATAACAACGTAGAAAAATGAAAAGCTTGGCTTTAGGTCAAATATTATACTAGTGCTACCTGCTGGAGCATTAACAGAGATCAGAACCAAATGCAGGAGTTTGTAAACATACAGAACCTAACACCATCAGGAACACTTGCAAGGCCTGTTTCAGTGTGAATGAAGACAGTTTATTACTTGGATTTGCTCTGTTTGCAACACAGTAACTGCAGGGTTGTGCAAGAGCCTGAGAACCAGAAACGGACATGGACTGAACACAGATGGAATGTTGGTGCAGCTGGAGAAGACAGAGTCTGGAAGAGAGCTAGGATTTGGGGGCTGGGGCTGGTCTGGAAAGGGAAGGGAAGGATCCTCCTTCCTTGT
The DNA here is from genome assembly GCF_003597395.2 of Chelonoidis abingdonii. Taxonomy (NCBI): domain Eukaryota; kingdom Metazoa; phylum Chordata; order Testudines; family Testudinidae; genus Chelonoidis; species Chelonoidis abingdonii. Next base: position 31,099,564 of record NC_133781.1, read on the forward strand.
CCCTTTCCCTCACTGCTTCTTTTCCCCATCGGGGGGGAGGATGATGAGGGACTGGAGGCGGCTGGAGGAAGGAGGGGGAGGATGATGAGGGTTGGGAGGAAGAAAGGGGAGGATGATGAGGGGCTGGAGGGAACAGGGAGGGGGGAGGAGGGAGGATAATGAGTATTGGGAGGAAGGGGGGAGGATGATGAAGGGACAGGGAGGAAGGAGGGGGGAGGATAATGAGGGTTGGGAAGAAGGAGGAATGATGAGGGTTGGGAGGAAGGAAAGGGAGGATGATGAGGGGCTGGAGGGGACCGGGAGGAAGGAGGGGGGAGGATGATGAGGGTTGGGAGGAAGAAGGTGGAGGATGATGAGGGGCTGGAAGGGGACAGGAGGAAAGGAGCGGGAGGATGATAAAGGGTTGGGAGGAGGAGAAGGATGATTGAGTTTGGGGAAGGCGGGAGAGGATGATGCAGGGCTGGAAGGGGACATTGGAGGAAGAAGGGGGGGGATGAGGGGCTGGGGGGGAGGGGAGGATTATGAGGGTTGGGAAAAGAAGGGGAGGATGAATGAGTGGCTGGCAAGGGGAGGGAGGAGGATGATGAGGGCTGGAGGGGACAGGGTGGAAGAAGGGGAGGATGATGAGGGCTGAGGGACCGGGAGGAAGGAGCGGGGAGGATGATAAGGTGGGAGGAAGGGGAGAAGGATGATGAGGTTTGGGGGAGGAAGGAAGGGAGGATGATGAGCGGCTGGAAGGGGAGGATGATGAGGGTTGGGAAGAAGAAGGGGGGATGATGAGGGGCTGGAGGGGACAGGGAGGAAGAAGGGGGGTGATGAGGGGCTGGAGGGGGAGGAAGGATGATGAGGTTGGGAAGAAGAAGGGGAGGATGATGAGCAGGGGGAGGGGGGATGATGAGGGGCTGGAGGGGACAGGGTGGAAGAAGGGGGGAGGATGATGAGGGCTGGAGGGGACGGGAGGAGGAGCGGGGAGGATGATAAGGGTTGGGAGGAAGGAAGGGAGGAGGATGATGATGAGCTGGAGGGGACCGGGAGGAAGGAGGGGGAGGATGATGAGGGGATGGAGAGGGGAAGGGAGGATGATTAGGGTTGGGAAGAAGAAGGGGGAGGATGATGAGCGGTGGGGGGGGGGAGGATGATGAGGGGCTGGAGGGGACCGGGAGGAAGAAGGGGAGGATGATAAGGGTTGGGAGGAAGGAGGGGAGGATGATGAGGGCTGGAGGGGACCGGGAGGAAGAAGGGGAGGATGATGAAGGACAGGGAGGAAGGAGGGGGAGGATGATGAGGGGTGGGGAAGAAGAGGGGGAGGATGATGAGGGGCTGGAGGGGACCGGGAGGAAGAAGGGGGAGGATGAGAAGGGACAGGGAGGAAGGAGGGGGAGGATGATGAGGGTTGGGAAGAAGAGGGGGAGGATGATGAGGGGCTGGAGGGACCGGGAGGAAGAAGGGGGAGGATGATGGAAGGGACAGGAGGAAGGAGGGGAGGATGATGAGGGTGGGAAGAAGGAGGGGGAGGATGATGAGGGGCTGGAGGGGACCGGGAGAGGAAGGGGGGAGGATGATGAAGGGACAGGGAGGAAGGAGGGGGGAGGATGATGAGGGTTGGGAAGAAGAGGGGGAGGATGATGAGGGGCTGGAGGGACCGGGAGGAAGAAGGGGAGGTGATGAAGGGACAGGGAGGAAGGAGCGGGGAGGATGATAAGGGTTGGGAGGAAGGAAGGAGGAGGATGATGAGGGCTGGAGGGGACCAGGAGGAAGAGGGGGGGAGGAGGATGATGAGGGGCTGGGGGACCGGGAGGAAGGAGGGGGGAGATGATGAGGGCGGGAGGGGGGAGGATTGATGAAGGACCGGGGAGGAGGGGGGGATGATGAGGGGCGGGGGAGGGGGAGGGGGAGGATGATGAAGGGACAGGGAGGAAGGAGGGGGGAGGATGATGAGGGGCTGAGGAGAGGATCGCGGGGGGGCCGGCACAGGTCCTCCCCGCGCGGGGCCTTTTGGGGCTTGTCCCTATTGCTCACCCGCTGCCCGGCTCCACCGGCTCCATCTTCTCGTTGCCAGGCGACACCATCAACATCCGGGAGGTACCACGGGGGAGGGGGAAGCTGGACTGAACCATCTCTTGCAGGGCGGGAGTCAGTTGCTGCAGAGCAGGGGGTAGCGGGGCCGGGTCTCCTCGTCCGTCCCCCCCGCCGTGGCACCTGCAGGGGAGGGGGAGCCCCGCGGTGCGTGGGCGATGATGGGGGAATTCCAGAGTCATCCACGGGCGCAGTGTGCCCGGCAGAGCCAGCCCGCTCCCGCTGCGTGGTTGCAACACCATCAGACTGTGACCCAGCCACCCCCGCGTAGACGGAGGCGCAGCCGGGCCACGAGGTCTCTGCTCCTGTACAGGGGAGCTCAGGGGACTCAGCTCAGCTGTTAACTTGACTCTTCAAGGCACCAGCTTCTGCACTTTGTAGATGGGGGGGGGCTCCCCGATCAAGGAGACCCAGGGTCCCTGCAGGAGGAGTAGGGGGAAGAGCGCGGACTGTGGCGGGTGGGAGGGGACCAGAGTTCCCGCCCCCCCCGAAGTATCTGGCTTGACAGCAGTGAAGCTGAGTGACCTGTGCCGAAAGATGCCCCCTCACTCACAGGGCAGGCGCTAGGGGCGCGCTGCACGCGGCTTGACGCGCCCTCGGGCACAGACAGGTCGGTGGCTCTCCGCGGACGTGACGCACACACAGTCACAGTTGCTGCGGCGGCTCTGCCCGCCTTCCCTGGTGACGGGGAGGGGAAAGCGGGCTCCCCCTGGCCCGCCGCAGGGGCTGTCTCGTTGACGCGGAAGTGGAACAGACACCGGAAGCAGGAGGAGGGGCGCGTGTGCCTACAGGTCCCGGTTTCCCGCGGAGCCCTGCGGGACACGCCCCATTTCCTCGCGCCGGTCCGGGAGGGGGTGGGGCTGTGTGACGAGGGGGCGGGGCTTGCCGTGCCCACGCCCCCGATGTCCCGCCCCCGCCCGGCGCGGCCGGGCCCGGCCTCCCATTGCTGATCGCGGCGGCGGAGGCGGCAGGACTAGGAGGAGCAGCTGGTCCCGGCCCGTGTGCCTAGGGCCGGGGTGGGTCTCGAGCAACCCAGGGCGAGGGTGAGGATGCCACCCGGGGCTGCCTGTGGGCGCGCATCCTGGAGCGGGGGCTGACGCTGGGGGTGGTTGTGTCTCGGAGGAGGGGGTTGCACTGTGGGGGCGGGGGCATGTGTCCGGATGGGGGGCTGCAGGAGGAGCTGCATCCTGGACGGGGGTGGGGCTGTATCTTGGAGGTGGGAGGGCGGCAAGAGTGGCTGCGTCCTGGGTCGGGGGTGGGGATGTATCCTGGATGGAGGGCTGCGGGAGGAGGGGGAGCTGTAGCCTGGACAGCAGTGAAGTTTGCACTTTGGGGGTTACTGGTGTCTGCACAAAGGGAGTAGTATTTTCTGGACTGAGGATCTCACTTGCAACCCTGTATAAACGTGTCCGGTCCACAAGTATGTCTGATCCGGATGATCTCAGCTTCTGTCTTTTGCCGTTAAGGAGCCCAAGGAATATGTGTTTAACGGGTGCTTAGGTTCTAGGGCTAATGTTCTAATATATGTGTCTTGGGTTTGTCATGTGGTTGCTTCTTAAATCCAACTGAGATTCTTCTTGTGGTTCTTTTAATCCTACTATCTTCCTACCCTCCACTTAGTGTGGTCTCTGCCCTGCGGGTTTCTGAACACTTGCTTGTCCTTCTGTCCCATTTTCAGGTGCACATTGTATACTGTACTTTCGATATTTCCTTGTCTGCTTCTCTTTTTGCTATGTATGGATTTTGGCTTTTTTCCCCTTCAGAGGAAGCAATTAAGATTTCTAGAAACAATCTTGGGTACCTACCAGGTACCAAGCAATTTGTAAAATTCCATTTTTTACAAGGTCAGATAATAAGTTAATAATTAAAACAGTTGTATTTGAAAATAGAAAAAACTTGGGGTTGGAATGAATTTGGGACTTTGTTCCATCTCTGAGTGGTTAAATGGGAGATTTTGTGCTCCCAAATTAGCTGTCAATATATAGCAGGTGCCAGGGCCTGGAGAGCCAATTTTTCTGAGGATACAATTCTGTTAATTAATTTCTAGTTATTTCTGTGTGTATGAATTTCTCACACATTCTTTTAAAACTTGTCTTTATTATGTCAACACTAACATGACATGACTGCTGTGAAAGGTTTGAGTCTATCAGTAGATGTAAATGTTACATTGTAGCTAATAAACTAGCACTTTTTTCTGCCCACTTGTTTTTTTAATATAGCAATGCCATCAGTGCTGAAGGAGGGGATGATGATGATTATTTTATTATTGTAATTTGTATGTGATGAATAATGAATGTTAGCTCCAGAGTCTCTAAAACATTAATCTTGTAACTGTAACATGTAGCGTCAGCATTTTGAGGTCCTTTAAATGTACATTTATGTCCCTGGGCTCAGAAGCCAGATGTTAAAATGCATATTAATTACATGGTTTTTGTTCTCTTGCCCCCATTTGTTCTTAGTGGCAAAGGCGATGAGAAGGGACAAGAAGTGAGCACTGTGTTCCACCTGGGACCTTGAATGTGTCCATTTTCATCCTGTTCTTTCTCTTTCCTCTCCCCACTCTGTTCCCCACACTTCACATTTGCTGTTCTCCCAGTGGCTAGCTGATTCACTCCGCTGTGAATCCATCAACACTCTTCTGGAGTCAGCCCGAGGGTCTCAGGATAACGTAGCAAGATGCCTTCCTGTCCCTTTTGCTGCCCTCAAAAGATGTGAATGTTACTCCTGGGGGCATTCTGTGCCAAAAATTTTAAAATTCTGTACACAATATTTTAAAATTCTGCAAATTTTATTTGTCAAAATAACATCACATAATCATGCCAGTTTCAATTATTTTGGTAATTTATTTCAAAATATCTGTTAACTAGTACATCTATAAGAATACAGACACACACACACTGCCCCAGGAGCAGAGAGTTAAAGAAATCTCTGTGACAAGCCAGCTCCTGTTTCTCTGCCCCTTCCTTTCCCCCTCCCCCTGCCAGCCCAGCTGAAGGGTCAGACACCTGCCCCCTCCACCCCAGAGCCCAGGAATCCAGAAGGAGAAACAGCCTGATGTTGGGCCCCAGGCTTGCATGGAGTTTCCTGCATGCCGCCCTCTCCTTCCCTCAGAGTGTGCTGGGAACTGCAACTGCCAGGATCCCTCTGGCTCCCCTCTCTCCCCCCAGCAATGTCTTGTGTGTGTGAGCTGGGCTCTGCTGCATCCAATGGCCCCTAGTAGTGACTAGCAGCACTGCAGCCTATTTCTGTGGGGGAAAGGAAATTGTGCACGCATGTTCATTTCTGCAAAATTCTGCATTGCGCAGTAGTGCAGAATTCCTCCAGGAGTATATTCTGTTCTGCCTGAGGAGACAGAGCCTGCCCCACTCCTACCTCCTCAGAAACACCCTGGAGCCCTGCCCCTCCATGATGAGCGTGCCGCAATAGTGAGCGAGAGGGACTGTTGCTTTCTCTCACATGCATGACTTGCCCCCTGTCAGTGACTTACGTTTCTACCAGCTGCTCCAGGCGCCCAAACTGACTTGTCTGTGCTGCCAGGGAGGGGCACATGACCATTCTCATGGCTTCCCTTTCAGAAGTCATTTTTCTGCAGGGAAGCAAAGAAATCTGAGGGGACATGAATTCTACGCACACAAGTAGAATGTGCTGTACCTGCATTCTTAGCAGAAGCTGAACTGGGAATAGTACTTAGACCCTCTCCCATGGCAGTCTGAAGTAGTAACTAACCACTGCCCAATCACTGAAATTCCCTTTTAAGTTAACTTGAACAGTATCGTTTTCCTCTGAATAGTCACAGTACTTGTGATTTGACTTTATTATACTTTTATTACCGTATTGCCTAGGAGCCCTGGTTGTGGACCAGGACTCTTGTGTTAGGCGCTGTACAAACACACAACAAAAAATGATTCCTGCACCAAAGAGCTTGCAATCTAAGACAAGATAACAGACGGATACAGATGAGGGAGTACGAGACAGTACTGGTCAGCATGATAGGCAGTGATCTCAGCACACTCAGTTGCTGCAATTTTATCGTCCACTAAGATTCAAGGATTGTTTTAAGGAATAAATATTACAAATTAATATAAGTGCTTCAGTCTAGTATCACGAAAAATCCATGTGGTCTGCAAGCTTCTTGGGGCAGGTACTGTGTGTGGATATACTGCTCGTCTTACTGTTGACACTCAGTAAACCAGCTCCACTTCCCTATCTTCCGCCTACCCATGTGTCTTTTCTCAGATTGTGAGCTCTTCAGGGCAGGGGCCATTCCGCCTTGAATGTCTGGGCAAAATCTAGCTGCTAGCACAAACAAGTAAGTTAAAATAATCGTGGAAGGGAAAGATAACAGTTGTGTTAAACCTACATTGTTTCAAATGTCACTGGTGTGAATCAGTGAAGTTTATCTAAACTGTTGCTTTTGACTAAACATTTGTGCTCTACGTGGGAGAATTTCCTTCAGGAAGAAGATGTTTGTAAGGACTAAACCTAGCTCATTCCTATGGTATAATGCTTTATATTGTCTTTCTTGCAGACTGTATTCCCAAATACTCTATAGCTCTACCTAGAATAGTTATAAAATGAAAAAGTAATAGCCAAGGAAGAGAGAAATTAAGAGGGGTAAGCAAGGGTATGGGGGGGACAGGGATAAGAGATGACAGTTAAAAGTGGAGAGTTGATGAGATGGCCAGATCCAGAGAGCCAGTGCAGCAGAGGGGAAGGCTATTGCACCCACTGTGCTGAGATTGTGTGAAGAGAGAAGTAAGGCTGCGGAGGGTGGCAGTTTTGACCTGTCTCCTGAAAGGAGAGGACAGCCAGTGAGGTTGCATGAACGTCATTCATTACGGCCACTCTTGTTTGTCGGCGTGAGAAAGTATGTAGCAGTGTTCTTTGCCTACTGGAGTCTGGATGTGGAGAGAGTGTTTTAAAAAAAAAAAATGAATTGCAGTAGCTTAGGCAGGGGAAGATGAAGGCATGAATGAGAATTTCAGCTTGGGTGGAATCAAGTCCACAGTGTGCGCAGGAAACATGGAGAGTAGTATGTAACCATACAAGACACTGTGGTGTCTGAACATGGGACTAGCAATCAGGAGCTCCTGAGTTTTCATTCTGCTTCTAATACTTCCTTGTGGCCTTGAGTTCATGAGTTAGCCTCTATGCCTCCGTTTCCCCATCTGTAAAATGGGGGTGAAGCTTGCCTCAATCCAAGGGGGGTTGTGTAGATTAATGTTTCAGAAATGCTTGGAGCATAAGCGATGAGTATATTGTAGGTGTGGAAGAAACATTAAGAATCAAGCCAAGGTTACAGACAGTGGGAGGAAGGAAGGCAAGTGGGAGGCCTGAGTCAGGGAGGAAAATGTTGTCTCAGGATGCTCATCTTGCCTAAGGAAGGCACTTGTGTCTTTGAGATGTTTAGCTGCAGGAAGTTGAGAGGAAGTGGCAAGGCTGTTTGGTCAAGACGGACTGAAGGTGGACAGGAAGGTGGCTTCCGAGTTTCTCTCTCCACTTATCAAAAGTGAGTGCACATCTGTCAACCTCTGTGTAGGGTCCCTCCCCCCCAGTGAAGTCATTCTGGTAGACCTCTTACCGTTTGAGTCATGCAATTAATTGGTTTTGCCCTGAGCTCTTGTGCTGCTCTAGACGTACAGTGATTATGACTGATAATGAGAAGAGTCCATCTGTGTATGCTGTTCTCTCCCAAACGGAATTAATGTTTGAGTGCCTGAAGAGTGCGCTGCTAGTTGGTTACTCTGCTGATGGTGAATTTCTGTAGCTAGGATGCAGGTTCCCTTACTGTGCTCCAATTTGGGGTGTGAGGAAGATAGTCCTAGTAATTAGTTTAGGGTCAGATTCAGATCTAATGTAGTTTTGGGTAACTCCTTCAAAATCGGAGGGCTTAATATAGGGCTGATTTTGACCTCTGGAGGGTTTGACAAAGGTCTTTGATTCCATTCATTCAACGTCTCACTGTGTGAACAGTCTAATGTCTGACAGACAACCTGGGTGGGAAAAATTGTCTTCTCTATTCACTAGGGGAGTAGGATCTTGCTAAGCCTGTCCCTGTCTTCTCTCAGCCTGTCATGTGATAAGAATATGACTTTCAAACAGTTACTCTTGGCTTCTGTCCTCTGATCTGATGTGCATAGCATTAGGGGAAGAGCTTTGAAATTGGCTTATTCGTCTAGTGATCAGAACACACTGCTGGAATGTTTTAGATGTGAATGGTTAGGACAGAAGACCAGTACTGGAGCAGTTATAAGGATATGGCTGGCAGGCACTTAAAAAAAAGAAGCTGGCAAACATTACAGCACATTGTATGAGTGCTGCAGAGTTCAGTATATGAAATGATGCCCAACCTGGGGCGGAGGGCATGTGCATGTGTGGAGAGGAGCATGTGTTACAAATGGTGGTTCAATTACTGTGCTGGTATCAGAAGATTCAGCTCTGATGCAGAAGGAGTGGCGTATTTTAATGTTTGCTTTTTGTGCCAAGGCAGGTGGGGCAGGGAGTGAAGAATGGGCTCTGGTGGTAGCTTCTCCCTGCTCTTGCAGCTGGCTCTCAGACATCAGATGCTGGGCCTGTCCAAGTAGGGTGCTGAACCTCTTACCCTTTCTTTGTTCTGGGCTGAGATGCTTTGTCACTTCAGGTGATGTCTTGGCCACACTGAAGTCATTTGGAGCTTTGCTGTTGACATCAGTGAGGCCAGGATTTCACTCTGATGCTAATAACAACTCCTGCCCTTCTCCTTAACTGTGTACTTGGCATACTGCTGCTGCTGTCAATAGACAGAAATTAAAGATTTGGGGAGGTACTTAATTGATTCTCCCCACAATCCAGGACTCATTCAGATGGTTTTCTACGGTATAGCTTTCCGTAGCATTGGCTAGTCTAATTTTAAATAGCTCAAGCAAATTGCTAGTAATCTGCTTTTTTCACACACAGATCTCCAAGCACAAATGGGGGGTAAATGTCAGTGTTATCCTCATTTGACACAAGGGGACCCGAGGGTCAGAGAATGACAGTGACTTGCTCAAGGTCATACACACGAGCTGGGAATAGGGTTGTGGTCAGGATTCCTGTTTGTGGTTGCTGGGTCTGTCTGGATTCTCGGTGTTGCCGTTGTCCAACACAAACTAATACTGCCTTCTCCCTGGGCATTGGAGAGGATAACTCTGCAGTAGCCCTGGGATCTCTCCTGTGGAATAAGGTGTTGTGCTGACATAGTATTAAAGTCAAATTCAGGTTGATTGGAAGAGTCCCTTGATCAGGAAAATGCAAAATTCATTTATAAGTAGATTGATAGGTAGATAATCTGATCCACTTGTGACTCTAGTGCTGGTTTATCCCGTTTAGCCACAGGATAGCCTGGTATCATTTCCAAAGCCTGTTGTTTGGCTCGTATTACTTTTAAGTATTGTGGTGTTTTCCTTGATTGACAATCACCCCTTGGATCCAACAAGATCCATTGCTGCGCACAGAACTTGGCTTTCAAGCTGCTGCTTCCCTGCTCCCAAGTTTGGTCTGAATTTGTCTGTCTAGATTGTAAGCTCTGTGATAAGAAGCTTTGTCACCTTGTGTGTCGGTAAAGCACTGTTGTTATTGCTGTATGATACTGCACAAACCCAAAAATACATGCTGAACCCCCTGCCAGGGCCAGGCAGAAACCCTGCACTTCTCTTCTTTATCAGAACTGAAAGCTTGTGCAAATAGAGCCAGCAGAGGTTGGTCCAGGAATATCTGCCAAGTTGAGGGTGTGATCTGCCAACCCTCAACAGGATCTTGTTCTTTAAGTTTGTGAAAGGGGAAGGGCCTTTCTAAACAAGGCGGCTGGCTGTCAGAGCTATCTGAGAGACTGCTGGCTGCAGCTGTGTTTGGCTTCTGGTGAAGAGGAGAACAGAAGTAGGATTCAGGGGGTTAGCAAGTGAATGACTGCTGGATGCATGATGTTTCTCTGGGGCTCTCTGCTAGCTGGGGAACCCCAGGAGTGGCTAAGAAAGGAACCAATGGCTGCATGAATGGCCCCAGCAACTGCAGCAAAGGGATCTGACAATAGTTGCTGAGTGTAGCAAGCAAATCTTTTCTGTGTGTACTTAATAAAAAATTGACAGGCAGTGAGGGCTTCTCAGCTAACTCATTCTCCAGCTTCTAGAGGGCAGGGTGGGTGATCTGGTTCCTGTTGGAGTGTTAGCTGCTGCTATGTTGGAATAATCCCCGCAGTCACAAAAATCACAAGTTTAATCTGAAATGTACCACTTTTTTTTTTTTTTTTTTTTTTTTTTTAAGTACAGCTCTAATGTTTACTTGCCAGCCATGGAGATGGAATTTATCTTTGCGTCCCCAGGATTGTGCAAGGCAAGGAGCAGCAGTGCTGTACAACCCCACCATTGTGGGCAGGCCCTCCCAAGGGGAAGAGAGGTCAGTCTCCATGGTGCATTCAGTCCTAGACCTCTTTGCTGAGTGTTAATTTTGGTAATGGCAGCATCTGTCTGCTGGGAATGAGACTGAGACTCCCCAACCTCATTTCATGTAGGACATGGAACAGCCACTGGATAACGCTTGATCGCTGCCAGTGTGGACTAGAATCAAGCCAGCAACCTGGAAGTGAAATAATCTCTCTCCCCTTCCCAGTCCCCTGAACCATCCACTCGTATCTGAAATGCAGCACTTCTGCAATACATGCCCAATGCACCAGCCCAGATTTCCTTGGGAGCCATTGCTTCATGTTCTCAAGCCTTCCACTCCCAGCAGACTCCTGTGTGCAGAGACAGAGCTGGAGCAATAGCTGCAGCCTAGGATCAAAGCAGCTCTTTCGGTTTTAGATCCTTTTCACTTCCCAGGGAGCAACTTTTCATCTTTCGTTGATGCTTTATTCTTTCTGAGCTAGATAGAAGTGAACAAAATGCAGCTGGTGCTGCTTTTCATTGGGAGAAGGCCTGGGCCTCTTCCACGGTTCCTGGGGGGCCCCTTGAGAGCTGCAGTGGTGCTGGATGGGCGCTCCAGCTCTGCACTTGGAGAAGTAGCATCTCTGTGTCTGTTGCCTCCAGCGGAAGTTTATTTCTCCGATGCTTTCACTGAATCATAGCTGCCTATGCCTTGATCTCACATCTCACTCAAACAGGTTCTGAATCTTTCAAATGGTATTTAAGGTTTTGGTGTGATGCAGTAGGGACTGTCTGCACAGTGAATGGGAGAGCAGGGGGTGACTTTAGGTGAGGGACAGGAGCTCAGCATGTAACCTGAGCTAGGCAGCGGGGAGGGGTGTCAGCACCTTTGCCTGGGAAGCCAGACAAAGGAAGGGGCCGGCTGGAGGGAGTTAGTTCAGTTTCCCTGAATTCCAACCACCCAGTCCAAAACCGAATCTCAAGCTGGGAACTAAGCTTCCCGACCCCCCAGAAGGACTTGTTTGAGGGGTCTTGGCTGTGCCCACAAGCTCTGCTGTAGCCTGCGTTCCTGTTGTCCAATAAACCTTCTGTTTTACTGGCTGGCTGAGAGTCACTGAGAGTCCCAGGAAGAGGGGTGCAGGGCCGGACTCCCCCATACTCTGTGACATTTGGTGAGATGACTGATGCAGCTAAAGTCCATTCTCTGCGTAGTACATGCGGTGAGGGGCAGCCTATCTGCCCCCAGATAGGATACAAGCTGTGCAGACTATTACATTACTGTGATGCAGGTTAAGTGTCTCCACTCCGGAGGTGTTGGCGCTTCGGGTCCTGTGATAAACAGGCAGGTTGCTCAGTGTCGCCAATCGCCATTGCTGTGAATTCCCTCAGCATCTTGTATTGAAATGTTATTTTGTAACTTCCTACAGAGACAGTAGGGGAAATTGCTCGAGACATCCCTCTGCTTCCTATTCTGGGCTGGGGAGGGACTATTTTCTGTTTACGATTGTTGCCAAAGGCTCTCCCACCTATACAGAGTCTGAGCCTACAGTGCTGTGTTCTAAGACAGCCTGGAGAAGACTCAGTCCTTAGAGCCCCAGGCTGTGTTGTCTCTTTGAGGCCTGTGCCCAACAGGTGTGTTTCTGAAGGCGTGTGGAGCACTAGGGTCAGGAGTGAGAGGACAAAGTAAAGAAGGGCTTGCAAACAGATCCCCTTCAGAGCCACGTGGGCTCAGCACGGAGCAGGGTCGAGCCATCTCACTCAAGTCCCATTGATGACTGATGGATACAAACTGCCTTTGCCTAGGTGCTGATTCCAGCAAAAACAAGCCAGGAAACTTGATTTAAGGCTTATGCTTTTCCTGTAAAAAAGGCACTGTCAGCTACTCTTCGGAGCCTTGTTTACTGTCTCATGTCGAGCTCTTAGAAGCTGGAAAACGGTATTTCCTTCCCTGCGGCGTTTACCCTCCCATTTGAGAAATGCTAGTTTTTCTTTTGCCTTTGTGTTTCTAGTGCACAGAACAAGCTCCTCTCTTTCGTTCACTTCTTTCGATAAACCAGCTTCGCTGGTGATGCCAGTGTAGCATCCCACTACTCTGCTGCCTTGTCTACCCAGACTGGGAATTGGACGTCAGTCTCCTGCGTGGCCAGTAAGCCCCCAGTTTTATCTTGGCAGTTCTCCCTGCTCCTGCTGGCCCAGGTGGGATTTGGACTTAAACAACCATGCCTGCTGGATGCTCCAATCATTGTAGACAGGCCAGCGTCTATGCCTTCTTTTTCAGGTAAAGTGCTTTTTAAGGTATTAACCAGTGAAGCTGTGCTCACAAGGGTGAGGGCTGTTCAGTATTGGCTGCTGTGAACTCTTCAGGCCCCAGTGGTGTTTCTAATGCACGGTGTGTCTCTGCAAGTAAGGGGGGTGGAGGAGTTCTCCCTGACCTGTGACTTTTTCTTCTTTCTGTTCCTGGCTACATCCTCTGCTTGTTCTGCTGGCACGTGGAATGCTGATCTCTCCAGGTCTGCACTTAGGCCCATGGAAATCTCTGCGTGCTGGGTCAGGCTGGCCTGTCCATTAGGGAATAAAGAGGAGTCAACAGAAAGGAACAGCTTTGTCTCGGAGAGAACTTCACGGCGGTAGCTGCTTTCCCCTGTACTTCAGGTGGAACGGAAGCTGGAGCTCTGCCTCGTGGAGAGCAATTTCTGCCCTGCCTTTGTGTTTCGGGTTGTTTGTGGGATTGCTTTGTGCCTGCTCCGCTCCGTGTTTCAGCACATCCAGTGCTCTTCCTGACCTAGCTATTTAATTATGTATAGCCTGAGCATCCTAGCTGCATTCGGGATCTGGCTTCTCATTGACAACGCCACACAAGAACGTCTCGTTTTCAGTACAATGCTTACTTGGTGGTTACAGGGGGATCATATTCCACAGCTAGCTTAAGTTACCTATTGACGGATGAGACACCCCCCACGTGGCCCAGGGATGGCGTTCCATATTCTGTTCCAGAATCCATTTGCCTGCTGTGTGTTGAATATTTTCTCCCTCCTCCCACCCCCCAAAAGCCCTGTTTAAGTAATGTCAAGGTTATACCAAAAGTCAGGAAATCCAGGCGAATGGCTTTTTAAGCTGTACCACCATCAAGGGATCAAGCAGAGGCTCTGACGCCAAGGATGGAGCTTCTGCTTCCACTTTCATTTCCCTGCCTCATGTTGGTTCACCTCATGCAACAGCTTTTGTTAGCTTTGATTTTGGGTAGACCCTGCAGGATTCCCTGGCCAGCCACATGGCCGTCGTAGGAGAAACATATCAGACAATTTTCTGAGCCCTCCAGGTCACACGTAGTTGGGGTTTTTGAATGACATGAGTTGCTCCTTCACCTCCCCTCCCCCATTATAATAACAGTACTTAGCTCTTCTCACCCTGCCAGGGAGCAAGAGCCCTGGGCCAGGACTTAAACCTTGGTCTCCAACACTGAAGTGCAGGCCCTGCCTACACCAGGCATGCATCTCTGGTTTCTCACTTGCTAACACCAGTGGAGCTCCACCAGTGTGGGGCAGCCTAGGGTGCATGGCTCACCAGCTAGTGCCGCGGCTTAAGCACCATGTCAGTCTGACCTGTTGTGACACGGCCGAGTCTCTTCCCTTCTCTGTGCCTCAGTTCCCCCATCTGTGAAGTGGGGATAAGACTGATTCTGAGTGGTTGGAGATTCATGGATGAGTCGTGGGGATGAGGTAGCAGCTGACAGGAACCTTGCCCCTCTGTGAGGGTAGCAGTGTTGTCCTCGGTTGGTGATGGTTCTCCACAGCAGGAAGTTCTTGCTCCTGTCGGTGTCGTGTTGCATTTCTCCTAACGTTGTTTCTTCCCTCTTGGCAGATCTTTTGTCTGAATTTGGCTCCTAATTGAAGTTGACGGATAATGGAAACATTCCCCTGGCAATGTCTCTGGGGCGACTCCTCCGACGTGCCTCTTCAAAAGCCTCTGACCTCCTGACTTTAAACCCCAGTGGTGGCAGTGGTTCATCTTCCATACTGGATGGGGAGATTATCTACTCCAAGAACAATGTATGCGTCCACCCTGCTGAGGTGCTGCCAGGTGTTGGGGAGCATCACCCAGGTGATGGGATGCTGCACTTGCTGCTCACTCTTCTTTCTGTCTCTGGGAGCGTCTGTGTGCCATGTCTGCACGGGGTTGGCATGCCTCTGAGTTTGAGCACTTCAGGGGTGTTACTGTGGGGTCTGGGAGCTGAGGGACTGAGGAAAGGCATCCGCTGAGTTGAGCTGCCACTTGTTCTCATCAATGTATCTGTTGTTTTCCAAGGAGCTGTTAGGTGGTTTGAGCAGGGGGTGGAGCAGTGGGATTCCCGGTTCTGCCACTGCCTCCCTGCGTGACTGTGCATTGATCACGTCACCTCTCAGGGCTTCAGTGTCCCCACTATAAACCAAGGCAAATGATACTTGCCTTGGTTCCCGGGGCAGCTGGGTAATGAAGGTTATCGTTAATGTCTGTAAAGTGCTTTGAGATCTCCAGAGAGGGTCAAAGTTGTCATTTAATGTGTAACACTTGGTCCATCCCTCCCTCAGCTGCACTCTGGGATGTCAAGTGCCATCACACCACCCTGATGTAATAAGCAGCCCCTTCAAGCATCCGGGGACAAGGAAAACCCTGATATTGGCTTCACTGGAGTCGATATAGGGCTTTTCTTTAACACAAATGCTGCTTTCTCCCCATTCTTGTCTGCTAGTGGGACCCTGTGTATCCTTGTAAATGGACACCTGCTACTGACTTAATATTGCAAAATAATTAATTATTTTGCAAATATTGGTTTGCATTAGACTTGTTTGTGTGACAATTTTGTGTTGGCTTTCCAGGAACCTTCTAGCGCTCTAACTCTGCTAGGGCAGATACTCAGGAGTAACCAGTGTTTAGCGCCCACATAGAATGGGGACGTAGGGATGCAGACTCACCCCTGTGGTGCCTCCTGCTGGTTTCTTCAAGGAATTAGCTCTCCAGCCTCCGAAGCGCCCTCTGCAGGCCAATGATCCACCTTACCTCACTCTGGCCCCCATGTCCCTCCCGGGACCCAGTGCCCTGTTATCTGGGGTGCTGCCTCCTGGCAGTAACCCCACAATTCTGGGTCTCCCCCTCTCAGGGGAACCCCCACCCACTATCCCCACTTCACCTCAGGGTTAGGCTACTGCCAGTCTCCGTCTAGCCCCCGCTCACTGCGGTGAACTGCAGTGTAAGCCACTCATCGGACCTGCTGCCTCTGCCTGCCCATGGACTGCCCCCTGCAACCCAGTGCCTAATGGGCCTTATCAGGCTTGCAGCCTGGGTCTTTCCTAGGCTGGAGCTCCCCAGCTCCCTTAGCCTTTCCCCAGCCCTGCTCCAATCTAGGTTCCCTTTTTGGCACCTTGCAGCCAGGCCCTTCTCCCTCTGCAAACAGAGGGAGAGTGACTGGGTCCTGGCTCAGTGCCTTCTATAGGGGCCAGCTGGGCCTGACTGGGGCATGGCCACCGCTGAGCCTACTTTCCCCAATCAGCCCAGGCTTCTTGCCTCAACCACAGCCTTCTCCTGTGCTTTTTTAAAACCCCTCAGGCCAGGAGCGGCTAACCATCCTGCTACAGGGGATAATTAAACAACAGTGCAAATCTGACATGAAAGTCTGTAATTCAAAATTCACTCTTGATTAGTTGCATAACGCGTCCAATCAGGAAGTGTTATTTACTTCTTCTCATAACACAAGAACTAGGGGTCACCAAATGAAATGAGTAGGCAGCAGGTTTAAGACAAACACAAGGAAGTATTTCTTCCCACAACGCAGAGTCAACCTGTGGAACTCTGCTAGAGAATGTTGTGAAGGCCAAGACTAAACAGGCTTCAAAAAAGAACTAGATAAGTTCATGGAGGACTGGTCAATCAATGGCTGTGCCAAAAGCTGGGAATGAATGATGGGATGGCTCACTTGATGATTGCCTGTTCTGTTCATTCCCTCTGGGGGACCTGGCATTGGGTGC
This sequence comes from Chelonoidis abingdonii, assembly GCF_003597395.2. Classification (NCBI taxonomy): domain Eukaryota; kingdom Metazoa; phylum Chordata; order Testudines; family Testudinidae; genus Chelonoidis; species Chelonoidis abingdonii. The sequence continues at coordinate 31,116,017 of NC_133781.1, forward strand.
TGTCGGAAGACAGGACACTGGGCTAGATGGACCTTTGGTCCAACCCAGTATGTCCATTCTTATGTTCTTATTCATAAGCCATTTGCAGATTCAAAGGGATTATTTGTAAATAATGAATATTTGAGAATTTCACAGTCTGTTTGCAGAGGGAGGAGAAATCTGCTAAATGACTGGATTGCTTTAGCCCAGCTGTATTGGCAATGGAGGGGGGCAGGGGCTAAAAATGGCTGATAAACTGTATTCTCAGGACATTTAAGTCCTAACTGGTTGATCCTGTGCTCTCTTGAAGGCTATTTATGCTTGTACATGGAGAAGGATGAGCTACTTGGTACCACACTTATCCTTGCCTGGGTCCCAAACTCTCGTATTCAGAGACAGGATGAAGAAGCTCTGCGCTATATCACCCCTGAGAGCTCCCCGGTCCGTAAAGCTCCCCGCAAGCGTGGCCGCCACACTCAGGGGTTTGGCACCATCCAGCAGGCTTCCCCAACCGATGAGAAACGAGCAGTAGTTCTGAAAGACAACGAGATTTTGGCTGTGTCTCAGCTTGTCAGAGATGTGGCTCACCTCGGCTCCCCTTCTGAAGAAGGGGAGAAGCTGTCTCAATGTTGCCTGGCAACTGATGGTACCCACAACTCCACACAGCCTGCCCACAGTGACTCAGGAATCTTATCAACAATCAGTTCTCAGGAGGAACAGAACCAATCGGAGTTGTCAGTGGAGGGGACAGAGGAAGGGCTGGACTGCAGGCTCGAGCAGGGGGAGGATGAGGGCTCCTTGGAGCTGTCTGCTGATGATGTGAGCAGGGGTAGTACTTTTGACTCTGATTCTGATGCCTTCTCCTCCCCGTTCTGCCTCTCTCCCATCAACGAAGCCCTTGGGGAAGGCAGCAGCTCTGTGTTTCTGGATAATGAAACCAGGTGAGTTTGTCACATTTTTACAGCTTCCTGGTGGGTGGGGTGGAGGTGAAAGGAGGCTGACGGCTTAAGAACATAAGGAAGGTAATGTGCCTAAAAGCAGCATTGAGCTCAGTTTAGCTGCTCTCACATTGGGTTCGCTTTAATCTGCCTTCTCATAGATTTCAAGGAAGGGAATAAAACAAACTTGAAAAGCCTTTGGGGAAATGCCCTGAGTTGGCCAGTCCCCGTTCTGCTCATTGGAACCCTTCAGGCTCTACCACCGTTCTGTGCCCATAAACTCATTCTGCAGGCTCGCACTGAGTCACCTGCCTGCCTGCCGCGGGTACTCTTAGTGGGTGTGTCGCTATGGGAAGGGGATCTCACAGCAAATTTTTTGGTGGCCTCAGAGTGTGGCCACCAGCTGTCATCGGCGGCTGCACTGACGCTTTCCTAAAATACTTCATTAATTGTAGGAAAAGCAATTAAATATGCACAGATTCACATCAAGTCATTGCAATGTGTATTTTAGGTGTTTTTGGCAGATTCGATAACAAAAATAATGCTGCCCTCCCCACCCCCCGGCTTCGTGGGTCCTGGGCTTGCAAAAAAAGTGATATTTGTATACTTGGTAATATCACAGCACACCTGCTGTACACTGGGAGGCTATGAAAAGTGATATTAACAAACAATCAAGTATCACTTTTCACAGCAGATTTGCTAGCTAAGTGACACTTACATGTTAGTTAATCACTTTTCTCGGCAAGCCCTAGGACCCATTAAGCCCTGGATAGGAGTGCAAAAGGGGAGGCAGAGAGGGCCTGGTGGGATGGATGCAGGGCCGGGGCAGGCAGCGGGGTCCTGGGGCGATGAGGGTGGGGGATGAGCCCCACTATGTGGCCAGAGCCTGGTGTCTGCAGCTATGCAGCCAGGACCGGGGCTCAGTGTCCACAGCCAGAACCTGGAGGTGGGTGCCAGAGCCCAGGAGTGTGTGGCTGGAGCCAGAGATCGGAGCCACAGCTGGAGAAGTGGGTCAGTGCCCAGGGCTGGTGCCTGCTGCTGCATGGCCAGAACCTGGAGCTGGGTGCTGGAGCCCAGGAGTACGTAGCTGGAGACAGCGCTCACTGCTATGTGGCCAGGGCGAGGGGTCAGCACCAAAGGCCAGTTCCCACCACCACGTGGCCAGAGCTCAGGACTAGAGCTTTGGGTCAGCGCCTGCTGCCCCACAGCTGGGGCAGGAGATCAGTACCAGGGGCTGGGGCCATGTGGCTGGAGTCTGGGGCCAGAGGCCAACTGAAGCTCCACAGCCGGAGCCAGGGGTCAGAACCTGCGGCCAGAGCCAGGAGTTGGAGGCCAGAGCCCCATGTTTGGAGCCTGCTGCCATGCAGCTGGGACTAGGGGTTGGCGCCTGTGGCCAGCAGCTGCCACTGCGTGGCTGGAGCCTGGGAGTGGAATCAGGGGCCAGAGGCTGAGGCCTCGCAGCCGGAAGCCAGGGTCATGTGGCCAGAGCCAGGGGCTGAGGGAGGAAGAGGGTCAGTACCCGCTGCCACCTGGTCGGAACCTGAGGCAACCTGAGCAGTCCCGCTGCTGAAGCCTGCCACCCAAGCCCCCTCCTCCAAGGTGGAGAAGAACTCGCATTCTCCTGCAGCGTTGTGCCCCACCTCTCTCCAGAGGCAGTGCAGGGCACTGCATCCAGGAGCAACAAGGTAGGAGGGGGAGAGGCTGATGCTTCCCCCCACCACTCTCCATCACTGTCCAGAAGGCTGTTATGGGTGGACGAAAAGCCCATGGTGGCCTCATGCAGTCACGGTGGTCGCATTTGAGAAATGTTGATGTAGATGGGATCCGGTCCTCCTCGGGAGTGCCTGCAGTAGGCTCTGTTTGGGGATGAGGAGGACACCTTGGCAATGAATTAATGACTTGAATGCCGCTGCCTCCTTGCTGTACATTACACTAGCAGTGGACAATATTTCATGTCTGACTGGCCTGTATTCTCTGTAGTCACCCCCACCCTTCAGCTGTGCTGGGGCTGTATGTGCCACAGTCTCTAGGCATAAGTAGGCTAATGTAAGGATACTGCTGTGATTTAAAACTGCCCTGGAAACTGGGTTCACATCATCCTTTGTGTCTCAAAAATGCCCAGAATTTATGCAAACTTGTAGGTTGGACAGATTTTGCCACTTTCCTTTATGGGATGATCTGAAACCCTGAAAACAGCCAGGGCTTGTAAAGGAAGTGCCATGTCAATTGTAAGTCTAGCTCTGCTTCCAGAGCTGCTGCATAAAGATCCAGTGCTCTGAGCAGTTCATGCGCACTCTGCATTTGGTCTGTACCGTAAGTAACTGCAGGTTTCCAAGGTTGTCCGGGATGGAGCTGTAGATTGGATCAATGGAATGTGATAAAATAAAAGCTCCAGAATAGTGCAGCTGCATGCAGCTGTCTGACGTGTGTGTGATCCATCCTGCTGGTGAGGGCACCTTCATGTGGCCATAGGGTTGTACTGCATACAGGCACATGACACGCTTAGAGCAGATTTAGCGCAGTTCTTCAGGTCACATGGAAGAACAGTATTAGTCTGAAAACTTGTGCATCTTAACATGGTATCCTACACTGTCCCTTGTCCCTTTTGACAGCGCATTGTTGGATTTCTTACACTACATACAGTATAAGGGATTAAAGTGAAGCTTAAACATATTTTGAAAAACACTTCCCCTATTAATAACACACACAACATGTTGGATTATTAAATATCACCATTTTTAAATAATTTAACTTGGTTCTGTGTATTTACTCCATGTCCTTCACTCAGTTTGAGTGATGAAAATAGATTTGGTGGCTGCACTTGTTATCAGGAGGTTTCCAGTTATTTCCATGTTCAAGTTCTCTCACACTAGCACAGTGCTGCAATGTCTAGGATTTTACATGCGTTTTGCATTTTCTTCCACAGGGGGGTAGCGGTGGTGGTTAAAGTTCCATAGTCCTGGTGGATCTTAAAAAATGGGAACGCCTCAGTTAGTCTTGGACGTGTAAAAGCTTCTTTTTAAACAAAGCCTACAGCTGTCAGCTGGAGCCATATAGGAACTGGCTCTGCTCCTTTGAAAGAAGTGACGCTACTAAGATGACATTCCAGTTTCTCTTTTAGAAAGCGGATTTCTGTCAGGACAATGTCTGCATAAACTTATGAGGAATTTGTATTTATTTTATTGTAATCACTTGATGTTGACATCTCTGCTCCTGGCATTACATAGAACTGTTGCAAAAAAAGTCATGTTGTAAGGTTGCCCAGGCCAAATCTCGGGCTGAATTTGGCCTAAAATGTAGGCTTCTTAAAAGCAGGTTCTCACAAAACCTAAGTGCAATAAAAGTGCATCCATTAATACTTCTCAGTTCAGTGGAAAGTTTTTAAAACAAAAAATATTTCTGCAATTTTACCTGTTTAATGCATATGCTCTTTTGTAACACTCATCACTACAGTATGTGTCTTCCAACAATTATTGCCTTAATCCCACAGATTGAAGTAGATGGGGACAGAAGTACAGTGAGATCTTGTTGCACCCAAACTGTGAGCCCACATCTCAGAAATCCCAGTCTAGTGCCTTAGCCACAAGACTGTGTTTTCTAAACAGAGCAGCATTTTGCTTGGGCTCTAGACCTGAGAGTGAAATTGGCTAGACAGAGACCACACACAGTTAAAATTTCGCTTCCCGACTGAAATTCAAAAAATAAACAAATAGTGAAAAGTAAGTTTTAAAATTCGTTCAGCATTTGTAATCTCAGGCAGAGATAATGATAAGGAAGGAAACATGATTCATATTAACTTTGTTTTACCTCTGAATTGCCACAGAATTTCTTACAGGGCCGGTCAGTTAATTTAGCTCACGTGAGCCATCTGGTGGCTAACCCAAAGTACTTCTGCCGTTTGTTCAAAAAAGCCGGGGAGACCTTTTAAAGACACTGCTGAAACAGGCATGTTTCCGTATCTGGCACTGATTTAAGAAGCCTTTGGCAATGCAAGTGGCACTGGCAGGTGACTTGCAGCAGATCAATAAAACATGGATATTTCATTGTTTGGGGTTGACGGGCTTCTGTCTAATCCATCAGTTCGTATGGCATCTTGCTCCTCACTGTGACACTGTCTTAAAGCACACTCCCTGAAAACTGCTAACTGAGATTTTCCATGGGAAACTTTTTGAAAATCTTGTTAGGCAGCATTCTCCTGTGTGCTTCCTGCATTTGCTCTCTGTTTTTGTTGCTAGAGTCACATGCATGAAAATGGGCTTCTTGTTTCTGAATTTCCTCTGTTTGCTGTTCCCTATCTGAGTCAGAATGAGAGTGTAGATAAAATTCCCATTGTTGGCAGACTCATTCTTTTCTGAAGAGGAATAAAGATCTCCCATTATCTTTTTTTTTTTTTTTTTTTCCCCTCTTCCCTTGGTTTTAGGTTGTTTTCATGAAGATTCTGTGCCTTTCCTGAGATCACTTCACAAAGCCAAAAGGATGCATTTCACAGGCCCTGTCCAATCAGAGGCCCCCCACAGCAGCCAGTGACTGAGAGGAATGAGATATTGTTTAGGTGAGGGGTTAGGAATAAGCAGTAGGTGCCCTTAGAACTCCGATGAACTAGGCAAAACACTTGCTCATCCAGAAGTGGTGGGTGTGATGCTATAATTATTGGGTAAAAGTCTATGGCCTGTGCAGGAATTACTGGGTGAGGGTCTCTGGCCTGTGTTGTACAGGGAATTGGACTGGGAGATCACAGTGATACATTTGGGCCTTACAATCGATGAAAATCAGAGAGGATGGGAGTGAGGGAGTCTGAGCACGTATAACATGCACAGACTGTTCCAGCTGCTGGATGCATTCTGTGCAAGGATAGCTTCAGGAGGTTTCACTGAAGTGAAGATTTAACAGAAGAGACAGAATCTCCAAGTCATTGCCGAGGCTGAACAGAACACGTTTCACATCAGGAGTACAGTGCATCTTTCAAATGCAGCAACCTTAAAGCATGTAGCCTGAAGTGTCCCTGTGATAACACACAGCCTCATGTGCAAGAAGAGCCTACAGTAACAGGCTTGTGTGTGCGGAATGGGGGTGGGGAGGGAGAGGAATAGGTTAGAGGCATTTTAGCTTCAGTGTGAACCTTTAAACAGCAAACTGATTTTTTTTAAATGACTGTAAATTAGGCAAAGTGCCCAGTGTTAAATAAACTGTTTGCTTCTCGGTTTGCAGGGCTGTCAGGAATCCCATGTGGTGGTTGATGCTTTCACCTGAGTTGCAAAATTCCTAAGGCTAATAGTGAAGGGGGGAGTGAAATCATTTCTGTACACATTCTCAGCTTCCTTTTGGTGGAGCCTGGCATTTACTCTTGTGTGAGGTGCTCTCTGCTCAGACTGCCAGCGCTCTCCGTATTCACATGCCTACAGGGAGATCTTCAGTGCAGGAGCTGCCAAAAATAAGGATAGTTCTTTAAGGGACTTCATTTGGTGGTGGCAGCATTGGAAATAATTGTTTTTAACTAGTTCTCTTCCTTTCCTCCCGTGTTCCTCATCCCCTGCCACTCCAACATTATTCCTGGGTTAGATGTCAGCGAAAATTGTCTCATCTTTCAAAGGGAACTGAGTCAGGACTCCTTGATTCTGATCCGAGCTCTGCCCCCGACTTATTGTGTGGCCATGGGCAAGTTACTTAGCCTCCATTTCCTTGGCAATAAAGATGGGTTTATTGTACCTCCCTTCATCCTAGGGGGTGAGTCGCATTTGACTCTTCTATGCAATGTGTTTTAGCCAAAGTTCTCAGTGTTGCTTTAACTGATGGTTAGGCCAGATCTGGACTGTTGATTTGTTACTGGATTTTGTGCTGTGTATTGTAACTAAGGTTTTTTGTGCCTTGCCACAATAACTCCCAGTTTACTGCAGTTTCCCCTAGTAATGGGTGGCAGCACTACTAGAAAATTTCCACACTTGTGATCAGCTGCAGTCACTGGAGTTTGCAAAGGAACTTGAAACTGGTTGTGGGGACAGTTGTTGGCCTCAGTTCTCCTACTGACTTAAATATTGAGTGGACATATCATGAAATTGTCTCTAGTGGATTGCATAGGTGGAATTAAAGGCAGCAATTATCTGTGCAATTAGAACTCAGTTACCAATTCTGCTGATGCATGAGCCGGAATATACTCCTGCTCACACTTCCATAGCTGTGTTTGCTGTGCAGAACTGGCAAAAATATCTAGTATATGTTAGCCACTGAAAGCAGCAGATCTGACTCTGATACACACACATCAGATTACATCTGTAAGAAGCTGCTGTTTTTACACAGCCAGTTTTCATAGTAGAACTGTGCTGTAGCTTAGTTTTTGGTGGTCCTAGACAGACATAAGTTCAGAGAGGAAACAAAAGTCTTCTCTCAGACAGTCTGGGGGGAGCACACAACACAAGGAAAAGGCTCCTCGGGAGTCCTGTTTGATGCAATTTTTACAGATTTGTTGCACATCCTATTGTTAAGCCTCTTCCCTGGGATTTAATCAATACATTATTTGGTGAGCAAGGGGAGCTGCCTAGTGACTGAGGACAGCTACTGGAGCTGGTGGTAACAGAGTGCACAGTGTTGCATCATGTTGTTTTGGCAGCTCACCTTAGAGGCTTGTTGCTGTTCAGGCCCCTGCAGAATAAAGCAAAAGCAAAAATTACAGGACAAATGAGTTGAAATAAATGAGAATTGGCGGAATCTCTGAAGTCTGCAGGGGGCTGGGCTTCATCTTCCTGGATTAGAGCCCCAACATCACTGCTACAGCAGAAGTGATTAAATTCTTTCTTACAATTGTGGGAACTGATCTCTGTATTCAAACCCTCCTGCAACCTATTGCAGCATTTTGTATCATGCTGACTTCCCTTCTAATGACCTATGCCTTGGGGATGAGCCTGTGGGGAAGGGCAGCTGGCTGTCAAGCTTCCCCTGCTTTGGGCACTTCTCACTCCACAGCATGTCACCCTGGAACTTGCTGTAGTTTTCAAGTAAAACTTCTGTCTGAAGAAGTAGCTCCATCTCCACTCAGGACCCCTGCAGAAATATCCAGAAGCTGTTGCTCCACTGGAATTACAGCCTTTTTGTTTTTCCCGTCCTTTGATTTGGGGGCCTAGGTGTAAGAAACAGCTTGGAGAGGTGTTGAACAGAGTCAAGTGCTTGGAAGAGTTTGGCTAATAATAATACCTGCTTTTCTAGCATATTTCCTCCATAGATCTCAGAACCCTTTGAAAAGGTCAGTCTCATTATCCCTGTTTTACAGATGGGAAACTGAGGGATGGGGAGGTGACATGATTTGTCACCAGTCACCCAGAAGGTGAGTGGCAGAGGTGGAAGTATAACCCAGATCTCCCAAGTCCCAGCCCAGTGTTCTAGCCACTAGACTACACTGCCTCCCCACTGGCTAACCTGCAGCAGTTAGCAGGCTGTGTAGTCAGGTGGTTGTGCTCCAGGCAGTGACACCAAGAAGGTGGGACAAATCCAAGAGAGTGAAAGGCTAGAAGGCTACATCTTGCCCTGTATAAATATTTAAACAGCAGGAGGATTAATGTGGGCAGGCCTTTCTTCACTTGGATTTGCTGCTGGATTTCTGTGGAAGAGAATAGATTGACAACATCTAACTGAACATTGAGAGAGGGGGCAGGACTCTTAGCTTGAGACTTTAGTTAAGGAATATGCAGAAAGAGCAGATGAGCTCCTAAGAAATACAGGTCCTGTGCACATGCCAAAAGCCTTAATAAAGCATCAGGCAAGAAGACAAGAACCCTGAGGAGATGCCAGCGGCCTGCCTGGCATGCCTTCCAAAGCTTTTCTGGAGATGTCAGCAGCTCGTTTAAAAATAGGTCTAACTCTTTCTTTGAAATTAACTTTGTCTCTTCACAATTAATGCATTTTCTTTGAATTAGCAGATTGTGTGGTGACCAGGTTTTCAGCCCCTTTGTGTTTTCCCTCTGACATCTTTGTCCCAAAGACCCCGTTGAGAGGCAGTTCCCAAGGAGACACTTGACTCACTGAGGGCATCTCTGGAAACCAACCAGACTCTGCCCCAGCCCTTGGCTCTAAAGTTCCCTTGGCCTTGGCAGTTAGCCATGATGGGTGGAGGGAATTCAAAGTGTCCATCACCAGTGCCAGAGAGTCGAATGCACACTTCGCGTTGCGAGCATGCTGGCGAGTTCTTGGGGGGGATGTCGATCTGTTGTCCTGTACTATAATGCCTGCCTGCCTGCCCAGAGTTTGGCAGCAAATGCCAGCCTGTGCCTAAAATGATGAAAACTAGCGCTTTATTTTTAATGGCCCTTTTAAAAAACTAATCCTGCTCCTGTAGGCTAGCTGTTGAAGTCAGCAAGCAGAGGTCTTTATGTGACCAGCAGATGGCAGATTTTTCCCAGCACAGCTATGGGTGGCCAAAGCAAGGTGAACCAGCTTCTGCCTGAGACTTGCCCCAGAGGATGAGGATCTGCTCAGCTCCTCCCCACGCCTGCTTTTCTCATACCCGGAAATGTAACCAGTATGATCATTTGAGAAGCAAGAAAATGATGCATCTCACTAGAGTGGGGCTAAGCAAGCGCCTGTCAGAATTAGGCTCTAAGTTTTAGCTACCTTCCAGCCTGCTGCTTACCTTTGTTCTCAGCAGCTGGAGGAACGTCATTTCACACTGTCTGTGTAACCATCACTGCTGCTCACGTCCACCTTCAAACTAATGCAGAGAGCTGGCCCTGCCTCTCCATCAGGAAGATCACCTGCACGCGCCGTCTCTTGGTGGATGAAAGAAAACCTTGCATAACGTGCCTAGCATGGTGCTGCTGCTGCAGGACCACATCCTGGAGGAGGTGGTCTCTGATCTTTCCCCTTCTGAGAAACCAGAACTGAGAGATCTGGAGCATATGGCTGCTTTCAGATCAAGGACAAGGGAAAAACATTTGCTTCCATTCTCTCCCGTAAGGCACAGTGGGAGGACACACATGACACATCTAAAGGTCCTGGCTGTTAGGAGTGTTAGATATGCATTTAGGTACCAGGGTGCTTTTGAATGAGTATTGTGTACTGGTCTTAAAGTGCAGCTCTTTCTCTTCATGTCTGATGTGCGGCAGCTGCTGCTATTCCAGTCCTGAGTAGAAATCACCACTTTGGCCAGACAACGTTACGTGAACAAATGACCAAATTATTCACTTCCATAGTACAACTGAAATGTTGAGTCCCAGTATTTGTGTTCTAAAGCCCCATGTCCTCTGAGCGACAGGTGCCTTTCCCACATGTTTGGCATATCCTAGGAAGTGAGAACCACTTAAGCAGCTTTGCTTGTCCTGCAGTGCCTTCTGGCAAAATAACCTTTCCCCGGGGGCAAAAGAGATGGTGGTTTCCTGTAAACATCTGAACAGGCTGTCATAGAGTGGGGGGGAGTCAAGGCCCTGCACCCCTGGCTTCCTGCGATTCACCATGGCTGTCAGCCAGCTAGTAAAACAGAAGGTTTATTTAGGCAACACGAACACAGTCCAAAACAATTCTTGCCGGTACAGACAACAGGACCTCCCTTTAGTTAGGTCCATCTGGGGGTCCCAGGGAGGCCACAGCCCAAGCCCTGTCAGGGCACCCCTCTCCATTTCCCAGCCAGCTCCAAACTGAAACTCCCCCCAGCCTCTCACTCAGCCTCCCCCCAGCCTTTGTGTCCCTTGTCCAGTTTCCCTGGCAGAGGTGTTACCTGGCCTCCAACCCCCCTCCTGGGTTCTCAGGTTACATGCTCAGGTATCCTCCCTTCCCCAAAGGCAGTCCCAGCAAAACTCCCCGGCAACCTTCCCAGGTCAATACTCCCCACTCAGTATTCAAATAACACAGCAAGAACATTCCCACTTCCTCACACAGGCTCAGGGAGATGTGCAGTTCTTCTGGACTCCAAGCCATTCACTCCATGGGTGCTTTCTTCAACAAACAGCTAGTCTGTAGGAGTCATAGGTGATATCCCACTTTAGCTAATGAAACTTCAGGCTTGTCTACATACAGTTTTTGTGCTGCTATAACTATACTGGCTTAGAAACACATTGTCATTATGAGAATAAGTTATAAGCACTTGCATACTGCTATAACTTCATCCACACTAGGAAACTGCACCACTTTAACTGTATCTGTTTCTAAACTGATAGAGCAGTACAAAAACTGTGTGTAGAGTACCCCTTAATAAAGCAGATCCATGCTTGAAGCAAAAGGGGCAAAATTGGATCCCCTTGAGGGATCCAGTGGGGCCATGTGCGCAGTTGCCCATAGGAGGAGGGGAAACCATATGGTGCTATTGGATCCCACAAGGATGTGCTTTGAGAAGCCGAGCCTGCTAGGTGGGATTAGAAGAAAGGGCAGCTGTACCAGCTTGTTGTAAGAGGCCTTACAATAAAATGACTTTTTCCAGGTAATTGGTGGTATTACGATTGTTTATTAGTTGTGTTATGGTAACACTCAGAGACCCTAATCCAGACTGGAGATAAACTGGTCTTGCAGGTCCTCTGTCTTGTGAGGGAGGATTGCTTTACCTCAGTCAGAACAAGGGGTCTTTCTAAATGTACAGCTGCAGTGGTATGCAGAGGAATCTGTGTAGCCATCACCTTGGCTAGTCCTTGCAATAATAACGATATTAAGCACTTACAATAGCCCTCCACAGCAACCTTTTAGTCAGCTGTCCTCTCCCCCCCCCGCCCCGCCCTTTTTCTGCCGCCTCGGAGAAGCTTTCCCCCTGGGAAGTCTCTAACATAGTTTTGCAACGACAGTAAGATTCTCTCTAGGTGATGCTAGCTGTGCTAACTTCTGGGTAGCAGCAGCAGCAGCACAGAGCCTGGAGAGTTGGTCTGTCAGTAGAAGGTCCTTCTGAATTCCCGTTTCATTGTTTGGAGCCAAGAATATAAGAACAAAGATGATCTTCGGGGCTTTCAAGGAGCTGGGGTTTTGAAGGCTTGTTTGTAATTAGCATAGTTAGTTGACAGTTTTATTTTTGCCTGGATGGAACTGTGGAAAAAACCCAACACCAGAATAATCCATTGGTTTAAAAAAATAAATAAAAAATCCTAAGAACACTCCCCTTTTCCAGGCTGCTGTGGGCTGAAAGGTAAACATTCTTCTTTGGGCTTTGCTGAGAAATCACTTTTTCCATCTCAGGAACTTTGTGTTATATTTTGATTAATTTATTAATGAGTTAAAGCCCTGGTCTGAGGTGCCTCTGCTCTGTATGAAACATCTGTATGAATCTGTCATTCAGCTTTTGAAATACTTTCCTTTAAAACAAAGGTAAAGTTTACATCACTGAATGGCATAAATGATTTGTTATGTTTGGTTTTTCAGGTACTGTGTTTTTTTTTATTCCTAAGCATCAAACTGTTAGCCCTGCCGCTATTACCCACCATGGAGAAAGTCTTTGCTTTGGTTTTACCTAAGCAGGCTTCACCTGTTTATCAGTCTGATCTTTGGAAGAGATTACTTGTGTTTAAGAGTGTGTATGTGTATATTAAATTCTGCAATTTGATTGGATCCACTACAAACTCCTGATGGCTTTTCCTTTCCATTTAAATTCAAAATCATTAACTCAAGAATTGTCAGTTTTTGTCTTCCTTTTGTTTATCGTATAGTAGCTAGGAGCCCTCTTGAAGATCACTCGGCTGGTCTCATAATGCCCTTATTGCCAGCCCAAACCGCTCCGCTTCCCTCCAGGTCACTACTATGTCATCACGCTAAGAATTAGTAGGCAACAAAGCCTCCAGTGTAGTTAGCCCTCTTGCTCAACTGTTTCTGTTGAGCTCAGACAGGAAAGGAGCACTCCTGTACTGCTGTGGAGGGAGCTGCTTTCTCAGCCTTGCAGATTTGCTTTTACATAAAAAGATTCTGGGTGAGAAAGCACTGGCTGCAATGTGTATTCTCCCAAGCTCTGGGCATTCTGGGTGTTCAGAGAGGAAAAGCTGCTGGAGAGAAACATGCACTTAGACCAAACCAAATTGTTTGATCTTAGCTCCTCAGGAACAAACATATTGTGCTGATCAAAAGGCAGAGTGGCACAGTCAGGTTTCCTTTAATCATTTTTGCTGCACTGCACTGACACACTGTCGTGCTTGCGTTCGTGATGTTTAACACTAAGGCAAAACCTCATCCCTGCTCTTACTGCTAGGCTTTGTCTGCACTGCACGGCTGTGTCACTAAAAGTCGGGCAGTGTAGCCGCTGTTTGTCGGCACTTTTGCTGACAAAATACTTCCACCCCCAACGAGTGGCGTTTGTGTTGTCGAGAGAAGCGCGCTCCTGCCGACAACGCAGTGTTCACACTGACACTTGCCATTGTCCTTTGGGGGTCAGAGAGGGTTTAGCACCTCTGAATGACAAACCATTTGTCGTTCAGTTGCCAGTGTAGACCTAGCTTTAGTGTCTCGTGGGCAGAGGAAAGGGAAGGGAGGCTGTAAAAGCTGCTGCCTTCTCTTGTGGTCTGCAGATGAAGTGATCGCCACTTACACAAGTGCTAGTTGCAAGGCATCATTCTCCATTTCTCTCCCTGTTTAGTGAGGATCAGATGCCAATGAAGTCAAAATACAAACAGCTCATGCTCTGAACCTGTTTAATAATAACACAGGTTTTTAAAGTGTTGTTGAATCCACTCCCTAGCACTGGGTTTCAATAGGTAACATTATTTTTCATAATCATTTATTTTCACTTTATGCTGTGCTAAGCAAATCCCATTTGTCAGTAGTGCAGTGCTCCAACTTGGTCTCTGATGACCTCTGCAGCTGTGATTGGCAGCCTTTCTTGTCGGGAAAGAACGTACGCATGTAAGCTAGGCCTGAGCAGAACAAATGCCATAGGACAGCTTCAGCTCCCTTGAGGACAAAGGCTAAAAAGGTGAAAGAAGTGCAATTACAGGAGGTTTCCAGCACAGAAAGTTAATTAGCTACTAAATAGCATTTAGTGCAGTTCAGTGTGGGGAAATTTATGTTTTGAAAGCAAACAGATCAATGGAAAGCTTATGGAACAAGGTTTCAGAAAATCCACATTGGCATTTGAGCACTTTGCTGTGATGTCTTATGAAGTCTCTCTACCAAAGACAATGCGGATTTACCTAGTGAGTGAGAGACTGACAGTCTGCTGTTTCCCCACATGCTCACATGTGTGTCCTTGTGTGTCTGTATGTTTATTTTGACATAAAGTTAAGAAATTGCAGTAAATAAAATAATTTATTTTAACCATTTGCAGAGATCAGTGTGAACTGAATCCGCACAAGTGTTTTAAGATTATGCAAAGCTTTTTGGATCTGTTCCAGATCTTATCAGCCTAAGAGTGACCTTAGTGCAGGTTTTAACCTAGTTACTACTCCCTGCCAACCAGGTCTGAATGAATTTGAAAAAAATTGTGGAGACACCATCTTGTGGCTCTGTTTCAGTGAGAGAGTTTTGTGACAGTTGTTTTAGCATTCCCAGAACAGTGTGCCCATCAGAGTTCTGGAGTCCTTCCTCTGAGTACCGTTCCCAACAAGCAACAGTATGAAGTCAGGTCTCTTTCATTTCTGATTACTAATCTGTCCCCACTGCATATCTTGCATTTATAATTTCATTAACAATTTTCACCAACTTGCCACTGTATCATTCATAAAAGACACGTTTTATCAGAAAAATTGCTCTTGGGTTCCTGATGTCTGAGGCCATTTCACCTGGGCTGGAGAGTTACTACAGCCGGTCTTTGGAAGTCGGCTCAGGGGGTCTTGGTGCTCTTACTAGTATTTGGCTGATTTGCAGCTATATGTGCCATAGACACTGCAGCCAGTGATACTGCCACGAGATTCTTCACCTCATTAGAAGGAGAGCAGGCTGGGAAGGGAGAGGGGAGCCAGTAGACAGAGCCACCAGACACCTTGGTGGGAATTGGGGCTCTTGCTGGAGGTGGTTTTACTCAGACCTGCCACCAGACACTCCTCTGTCACGATACTCCCCTCATGCTTGGAGCTGACACTCTACAAGGAAAGTTTCAGGCTAGAGGGGTGGGGATGGGTTGGACGCCTACAAGAAACCAGCCATCCAGAGACTGGTCGTAACAAGAGAATAGATTGGAATCCAGTGGTGCATTGTGTCAGCCTTTGTAACCACACAATCGTATCACTGTAACCAGGGGTGAAAGTAACTTACAGGACTTGCTGGTACTCCAGAGTCCTGCGGAGGGGGAGGGGCCTCAACTGGAAGAGGCGTGGCCTCTATCAGAAGAGGTGGGGCCTTTAAATCTCAGGACTGTTAAATCAAGATTTAAAAGGCTCGGGGATTTGGCTGAAGCTAGGAGCCAGGCCCTTTAAATCACCCCTGGAGCTACCAGCTGCAGAGGCGGCTAAGAGCCCTGGGATTTGAGCAGGGGCGAAAGTAATTTACATTTCTTACCCATATGGTCCAATCGCAAGCAACCCACCTCTCCTACGTACTTCATGGGTCCCTCCCGTTGCATGACATGGATAGAGAAGATAAAGTTACTATTACTGCTGCCAGCACTGTCTGTAATAAAACTTCACTATTTGAATAAGCCTGAAAAAGTGAAAACTCACTGTCACATTTTTCTCTGTGTCTTCCATCCTCCTCCAGCCAGGCTGTGGACACTAGGCTCCATGCTTTCTCCCTGCCTGGCACTGAGCAGCAGCTGCAGGGGCTTCCCTCTAGCTTGCAACAGGGAGCAGGGGGACGGGCTGAGGGAGGGAGAAGCCTGCCTCCTGCATAAGAACAGTTTAAACTCAGCTGTTCCCTGCGCAGTTCAGTAACATTTCAAAGAGGATCTGCAAGCAGTTTGGACATCACAGCCATGATCCTCTGCTGGGGAGGGAATGGGATAGATTTGGAAATGGTTCCTGATTTTGACTGTGTTTTTTCTGTATAGGAGATCTCCTCATCCCCGGGGGCAGAAAAGAACGGCCCTTCCATGGTCACACACTGTTCTTACGCAGGCAGCAGCAGCAGGCATCTCAGCCAGTTTCCCTACTGCAAGCTAGAGCCTAGAGGAGAACCCCTGCTGAGGGTGGGCCAGTGGGGGAATGCAGAGCCTTGTCTGCAGCCTGGCTTGAGGAGGGGGAGGGAGGAGATGAGAAACCAATGTGACAGTGAGTTTTCCCCTTCCACCTGCTTGTATTAGCTCTGGATTTAAGCTGTGCAGCAAATGCTTGTATTTGTCATCCCCTCATCCTGGGGGCAGACAAGGACTGCCCCTGCCATGGTCAAACACACACTCCCCACTCCTCCCAGCTACTGTGAGTGAAATTAACAAGAATGCCAGAAGCCACTCCTAACCCCAAGGGCTGGAACCACTCAGGGAACAGCTGAGTTTAAACTATTCTTATGCAGGGAGCAGGCTTCTCCCTCCCTTAGCCAGTCTCCTTTTCTTACCAGTCGTCCGTACCAGCTTACTTTCACCTCTGACAGTAACCTCTGTCACCCTTCCCTCTCTGTTACGCTTGTTACATCTTCAAGTTAGCCCCTGCCTCAAAGAGCTTATGAACTGTGTGTTTGTGCAAGGCCTTGCACAGTGGGGCCCTGATCCTGGTTAGGAACTTCGGGTGTTAGCCCAACAGAAATAAATCTGTATTTTTATCATGCTGTCAGTGTCTGAGTGCTTTACAGGACGGTGAGTAGTGGTATGTTCTGCTGACATGCCAGAAAATGTGGTGGTGCCAATAGCTATATTTGCAACTAAGGTCTCCAGGTTCTAAGTTTGGGAGCAGTTAATTGGATCTCTGTCACAGCCGGTTTTGAATAGTACAGGTAACTTGCAATCTTTGCAAGGGTTTCAGACCACATGGTTAGCTCTGCTTAGTTTTTAAACTGCTTTGTCTCATTTCTTCCAGGAAAAGCCTGTGTAATCAGCTGTGGCTTTAACTGAGTTGCTCCATAAACACCAGCTGCTTCTTGCAGGCACTCCAGTGCAGGGTGTCTTACACCAGGACTTCTTTGCATTAATGTGCAATATTGTATTTCTGGGAAGCCGTCCATGCAACAGATATATAACATAAAATAACACTGGATTTTCACAAAACCAAATACTGTTAAATCAGGGAAAGCTGCTTGCAGCAAAGGTGACTGTCTCTACTTTTAAGTAACACTGGAAGGAGCCAGATGCCTTTCTCAGGAACAGTGCTAGCTCCTGAAAAGTGAATTCTTTCAGGGTTGGTGCATTTGTCTTATTTACTTCAGTGAAGACATGTTATCTCTGCTCACGTTATGATATTGCCGTGTCTTGTCCTAAGATCGCAAACCCCCAGATTGGGACAGATGTTACTTTTGTTTGGAACCCTCTCTCCAGGAGTATTGAGCTGCAGAACATACGTGAACTAAGTAGGAAATCTCACTTGTCTGGCTAAGATAGAACAGATTTTATTCTGTAGCCTTATTTAAATACAAGAGGAGCAAAGAAGCTGTGGATTTATTTCCCGTGTGTGGCCACTGAGGTTTCGAGCCATACAATTGAACCAGGCTGCTCATTAGGACTCTGTTCAAAATTTAACCCACAACTAACTGAGATGTCCAAAGACCTGTGCATTGGATTGCAGCGACCTGTACCGTTGGTGGTTGGTGACAATAAGGCTTGTCTGATGGCCCCTGTGTAAGGAGCAGTGGAGCTGAGCTTGGGAAGCTGACTGATGGGATGTACTGCAAAGGCATGCTGAGTGTGTGATTTTTCAGCATTCAGCGCCTACATTGTTAGATAAGCGGATTAGAAAACATTGCATTAAGTGGCATGGCAGGGGGCTGGCTTTATACCTGCCACTTGCCTTGTTTTGCAAACCATGATTTCACAGTGGAACCCATTCAGGACTCCCTCAAAGACTGTTCAGATGTATTGGCCTTTTTAAGAACCAAGGGGTCACAGCTTCAGATTCACTTAATTCCCAGAGCAGTGATGTTTTTCGTTGGGGGTGGGGGATAGTTAATCTAAGCCCAGGCTATCCTTTAGGCCAAATATATTGTTGCCCCAGCTAGCCTCTTAGCTTGTGAGAAAGCATAGTCTGACTCGCTTTCTCCACTAGGCATTGGGTTAAAAGGCTTCACTAGCCACTTCACGGAAACCATTTTCCAAAGTCTGCATACATGAAACTAGGCTTGGGGGGCCCCTTGTAAATCACTGCCCCAGAGTTGTATGCATTGGTTACTTTTATTTTCCTTCATCATTCTGGTTACAGAGAAAACATAACAAATGAGGTCTCCAGTCAATGATGCCTTCTCAGTGTGCCCACAGATCCAGTCCCAGTCAGTGATGCCTTCTCAGTGTGCCCACAGATCCTGTCCCAGTCAGTGATGCCTTCTCAGTGTGCCCACAGATCCTGTCCCAGTCAGTGATGCATTCTCAGTGTGCCCACAGATCCTGTCCCAGTCAGGGCCCTGAGCAGCTGGACACTGAGGAATTCTCTAGGGCTGTGGGGCAAAATGTCCTTCCCCCTCATCCCTTATCCGCTCTGTGCTAGTGCAGCTGCTGCAGTCACCTGCCAAGCATCTGTGCCCCTGTTACCCAGGACGGAAAAACAGGGAAGCCATCAGCCGCCATGCACAGTGGTATGAGGGGCGCTTGCAGATCTGAGTTCCATGACGCATGGTGGGGAGGGGAGAAAAGTGCCCCTGGATTGGCTCTACAAACTGCACTTATCATGCTACGATAGATATCTGCCTCTCCGCAGAGAACGGGCAGGGTTTCCCTCCCAGGGCTTTGAACTGCCTCCATCTCAAAGGGTTAAGCCTCTATCTTAATTTTGCCATTCAATACTGCTGTATTCCTGGAAGACATGGACAGTCTCCACCACCTTCCAAAGCATACATGCTCTTTGAGCGCTGGCTGCAAGTAGGGTGGCTCTCCTGGGAGTGAGCTTCTGGATGATGCATTTTAAAATCCGTTCTGTTTGGAGTAACACTTAGTGATTTCTCTGAACTGCATAGTGTTCTCACTTCGTAGCTCTGTTAGCAAGAGCAATTTGTGTGCCAAGAGAGACTGAAGTTACTGTCAAGTGATTGCAGAACCTAGATCTCTGGTTAACATCCTCTCTGTTGTGTAGGGAGACATGTGACAATCACATGACCTGCTCAAACAGCTCCACTTCCAGCCTTGACACCAGTACCCAATTCCAGAAGAATAACAGGCAAGCTCAGAACACCAGATGGGATGAACAGCAGAAGGTGTTTGCCCTAGAGCAGATCTGTGGGGTCTTCAGAGTGGACCTTGGACAAATGAGATCCCTTCGCCTTTTTTTTAGGTAAGAAATGTAGTTCTAGATCTTCTGTCCTTGTTGTTGCCTCCACCTGTCACAGTGACACGTGTGTGTGTGTGTGTGTGTGTGTGACTTGTCAGGGTAGTGGGAGCTAGGTTGTCTGGAGACCAATTGTTTCAGAAAGTTTCTTCTGGAGTCTTTCTCCAGCAGTGTTCTCCATCTGAATCCAAGTGGCAGCCTGCTGAACTAGCTTCCCTCCATGCAGAATCCTTTCTGGCCCTTCAGGAAATCTTTGAAGGTGCCCAGTGCTGGTCGTACCTATCTACAGAAGATCAAGAATAGCTTGAGAGTGAGGGAACAGCTGTCTCTTCAGCACCTCCCCTCCCCCATCTCCTCTGTGCTCTCACTTCCCTTCCCTCTTCTGCATGGCTTTCCTCTCCTCAAGCCCTTTGTATTGGACCCTCAGAGGGTGTCATTTGCAAGCATTCCCCCATCCCTAGGAACAGCTCTGTGCATACTGTCTGAGTGTTGCTAGACTGGGTTCTGTCCCCTAGCACCTGGCAGGAATTTAGTTCCTTTATGTAGTCAAAGTGTTTTGAACTGGAACGGGAAGGGTTGGGAGCAATGCTACCGCGTATAGACAGAGTCACTCTTTAAGGGGCGACGGCACAGAACATCGCCTGCTGTCAACTGGGGCCACGTGAAACCTCATTCCCTATGCTGCAGAAACTTTCTGCCTCCGTCAGTAAGAGGCAACTGGGTGTGTTTGCTCTTCTCTCTCATTTCTCTATGTTGTTTTCTAGTCTAGCCTGCTGTCCACCCTCACCCCAAGTTCTCCATGGGCATAAAACCAGCTCTTAAATGTGCATTGTTCTCCCCCCTTTGATTGCCCTTCAGCGATGAGGCATGCACCAGTGGGCAGTTGGTTGTTGCTAGCAGGGAGAGTCAATACAAGATCTTCCACTTTCACCATGGTGGCCTGGATAAACTGTCTGAGGTGTTTCAGCAATGGAAATATTGCACGGAGACCCATCTCAAAGACCAGGTAACCGAGCAAAGCCTAGTGAGGCAGAGATGTCCCAAAAGATGGAGGGTCTATCTGTAAGACCTCCATTTTCAGGCAGGGGTGGGCTAGGGCTGATTAAAGTGGTGTATTAATGCAACAAACCCATTGTTGCTTTCTGGCGTACTTGGACGCTTTTAGGAGATAAAAGGGGGAGGAGTAGCTCAGTGGTTTGAGCATTGGCCTGCTAAACCCAGGGTTGTGAGTTCAGTCGTTGAGGGGGTCACTTAGGGATCTGGGGCAAAATCAGTACTTGGTCCTGCTAGTGAAGGCAGGGGGCTGGACTCAATGACCTTTCAGGGCCCCTTCCAGTTCTATGAGATAGGTATATCTCAATTATTATTATCAATTATTAAAAAAGTGCAGACCAAATGGCCACTCTCTGATGCACCTGTCTGTTCTCTCACATTCCTGCCACTCCTGTGGAGAGGGGGAATGATTATCCAAAAGGCTTGCTTAGGTGTCTGCTTTGCTAGAGGCCATAGCTAGAGGGGCTGGTGGTGTTAGGCCGCTAGATGGCTGGGAAATTAGCAGTATTCGATCTGCAGTTCCGTGCATCTCCCATCCATTTTGTGAAGCCTGGCACGCTGAATTTGAAAATAATGTTTTGACAAGTCACCTTGCCATATTTTGCTCAATCTACATACAAATGTGATAAGACCTCTTTAATTATCCGTTTAAGATAGTGTATGTGCTTATTAGAAAGTGATTTTTAAATTCCTTCCTTCTCACTGAGCCCCCTGCTGCTTTCCGTATTACAGTAGCATGGGCTCACTTTTGCAGTGAGCAACCTTTGATTTTTAAATTAAATGTCAGCTGCAGTTTCGCACTGGGATCATGAGTGCCCTTAGCGAGAGCCTGGCAGTGCAGCTCTGGCTTGCCTAACAGCAGTCCTTTGTCTGGCCAATCATATGTAATTTATCGCAGCCATTCCTGGCAGAGTGAAGTTCTGCTGTAAGCAGCATTAATTCGGGATACGGTTGGGGGAGGAGTGGAAAGAAACTGGTTTTCTAAGGGAAGCTGTTTTGTGATGCTCTGATTTTTAATGGCTCCAGTTACTGTTGCTGTTGTAATGGCTGGTGTTCTACAGAAACCTTTCCCTCCCTCCTGCACATTGGGCCTTGGCTCTTAATCCTAAGGGAGCTGTGCTAACTGAATCTCCTGCTTTAAAAGCAGTTGGTTTAGGAACTTTGCTGCTGTTCTGTCTCCCATTCAGCAGCTTACTGATGAAAAGACATGCATGCAGTTCTCAATCCGCCGCCCCAAGCTGCCATCCTCCGAGACACATCCAGAGGAGAACACGTACAAGCGTCTCGATGTCACTGCCTGGCTCAATCACCTGAATGAATCTGGACAGGTGGAAGAGGAGTACAAGCTGCGCAAGGTGAGGGCTTGCTCTTTTCTTCAAGGAAAAGGCCCCAGATAGAAGCTGAAGCAGTTTGCTTCGTGCTGTGGCAGGCGCTGGTTGTCTTTATACTATGAGACTATTATTTATGGCGCTTGGTTGGAGATCTCGCTGGGACTGCAATCAGGTCAGTTTGAGGCAAAATAGTGGAACATCTTTCTGAGCAGAGAGGGTTTGCTGTCCTGCCTCTGCCTTCTGCCTGCTGGAATAAGTGGACTAGTGTCCAATCCCAGACGTGCTTGTACAATGCAGTGTGAACAAACCAAAATCAGCAATCAAGGCTCCTGTGTAAAGAGTTTGGGGGAGTACTGTGTCCAACTCCTTAGAGAAAAGTGTGCAGAGAAATGCAGCGTCTCCAGGATTGGGGATTAAGCCATGACATGAGAGCAACACATTAATCGTAGAGCTGCTCCGGGGGTGGGGTATTGACATTGAAATGAGCCTGATTTGTGTCTCGTATGGGAATAGAAGGCCAATGCTTTCCCTCTAAACATGTGCAAATTGCAGGAGTTTGAATCAAGGCATCACTTGTCTGGCGGCTTTGGTGCTCTCTCCTCAGTGCAAGGGCTGGTGGTTTCTCGATGCAGTGTTTGGAAATCTAAAAAGTGTATTTGTTGCCACTTTTGCACCTTCCTCCAGGCAATTTTCTTTGGCGGGATTGATGTGTCTATCCGAGGTGAGGTCTGGCCCTTCATGCTGCGGTACTACAGCCATGAGTCCACGTCGGAGGAGAGGGAGGCGCTGAGGGTGCAGAAGAGGAGGGAATACTTTGAGATCCAGCAGAAGAGGTGACCAGGGAGAGGCCCCACCTTACTCTCCTCATCTCATCTCTCTGATCCTGATCAAAAATGTACCAATACTGAATGACAGCCCTGCCCTGCTAGGGAGGCATGACTAAGAGTGATGGATAAAGGGAACTTCTCTGCCATGGTTCACTTTCTGAGCACATGAAGCTGGCGCCATCTCATTCGTGTCAGGTCATTCGAATTCTTTGACGCAAGCTTGCCCAAAGCGGCAGTTGTAATTGCCTGAGCATTGCTCAGATGAACAGCTGCTCCAGGCAGACTTGGCAATGGTGAGAGATGTCTGGAGAGGGAGGGTTTGGTCTCTGCCCCCAGTGTAACGGCCAGAATCTTTCCAGATTGGGCCCTTTGTTCCTTATTCACTTGTGGCTGTCCGGTGCACTCAGTTGCTGCTTAATTTTCAGACTTTCGATGACTCCAGATGAACACAAAGAGTTTTGGCGTAATGTACAGTTCACGGTTGACAAAGACGTGGTGAGGACTGACCGCAGCAACCAGTTCTTCCGTGGCGAGGACAACCCAAATGTGGAAACCATGAGGTGATGCCGCTTTGAGCTGGACAATATCTTTCCCCAGCACCCTAAGCAAGGAATCCTACTGAATATAGGGAATACTCTGTAAGGAGCTCTGTAGCCTAGGGGGAGCAGCTTCGAAGGACCTGCCTTGGGAGTGCTAAGGGATACCATGCGTAGGGCAACCTTCCCCCAGTAATGCACATGGGGCCCCATTCGGCCCCGTCCCTGCTTCCCCTCCCCTCCCCACCTCTTTCTGGCTGTGTTGACCCTGCCTAGACTCATTTGGAGAGAGAAACCAAGAGGTGGGAGCTGAACCGTGAAGGCAGCCTGGGAATTGAGTTGCTGCTGCTGGAGTGTGACAGGAGATTGGATTTTTGTGGGTAGCAGGTTGTGTGCAGTGCCTAGCTTTCCACTGACAAGGTGGAAGGCCGAGCACTCTAGTACCTGAGCGTGGGCATGTGGCCCTGTGTATGCCACCCCTGAACACAGTGGAACTGAGCATCGCAGATGGGCATGGGGGCACCCTTGCCCCCCGGGTTCCTCTGTTGTTCTGACCTTCTCTCTTTCACATTGTTGCTCCACACGTATGCTCTTGTGCTCCTGTTCTCTGTCACCCCACAGCTGCGTGGGGCAAGGGGTCTCTGTCTGCTCGAGTTTTCTTGGAGCCAGGCCAGGAGCCACTTCATGTTGCTTTCCCCATCCTGAATGCGCCTCTCCTCTGTCCCGCCTCTCTAATGTCACCAGTCCCCAGCTTGGGAAATGGGGGTCATTGAGTTCTGCCTAGATTCTGATCTCTGATTACTGTGTACCAGTCAGAATCCCTGTCCGCTAACCAGAGACCTTTTCTGAACCAGCCCAAGATAACCTAATCCCCTAGATCTGTGCCCTAGACATGGTGCTTTCACTAGAAAAGCACCCCCCGGACACCATTAGATGCATCTGTATGGGATGCCATGTCTTGTAGCGCTGCTAAAGTCACTTGTTTTCCAGATTCCAGTTGTGTCCTGAAACGGCAAGAGATTCATTGATCTTTTACATCTTTTCTGACTCCATATGTGGGGTGGGGGGTAGAGAGGGGAGGGTGACAGAGGTCAGCTGTGACTGGCACCCCCTGGATCTCACCCTCTCCTATTGAATGTCTCCTCTAGGAGAATCTTGCTGAACTATGCAGTGTATAACCCTACCATTGGCTACTCCCAGGGGATGTCCGACCTGGTTGCCCCCATTCTGGCAGAGGTCCTGGATGAGTCAGACACTTTCTGGTGCTTCGTGGGTTTGATGCAGAACACTATCTTCATCAGTTCCCCCCGGGATGAGGATATGGAGAAACAACTGGTGAGCTCTGAGCAGTGGGCTGTTTGTTCCCTTCCTGAACGTCCTCTCAGCCTCCTCAAAAAATACCATAAAACAAATACACAAAGCCCGTTAGCTAGGCAGCTACTGTGGCTCCCAGCATGCCAAGCTATATTCCAGGGAGAGTAAATGCACTGAGGGTGACTGGTGCCCTGGGGGAACTGAGCTGAGTTAGTGGCAACTATTAACAGGATGTTGTCAGATAAAAAATATTTTTAAAATCCCAGATTCCCTGTAAACCATAAATGGTTCTTAATTTATCTTTTACATTCTAACATATTCTGCTCTGGGGACTACTGGTCGCTTACCCTTTGCACTTCACTCAGCTTGGACAATGGAAACCCACCAGTCAGCTTCAATTCCTGGTTCCGGGATGGTAGCATAATTCTGCAGCATTCAGGTTTCAAACATTGCAGAAGAAAGATTCAGTGCAAATTGCAAACTTTCTCACGGGCAACGTGTTTTAAATCTGCCAGGAAAACATTTCTTTTAACTTGAAAGTTGTATAAAAACCTTTTTTATTTTTATTTTGATTTTGATTATTATTATTATTATTATTATTTTATTTTACAAAAATGTAGGTGTTGGGCCTAATCTGTATAATGGTTCATTTTGAGAACGAGAGCCTCTGGACACCTCTGACTGCAGAGGGAATGCTGAATCCTTTCTGGTTAGCGTCCTGGGCAGTCCCACCATTTCTCTCCCAAACCCAAGGAGTGACGTTCTGGTCACCATGGCACCATTCAGCTTCCATCTCACTGTGCCAAACTTCTCTGAAAGTGACTCGGGACATGTGACTTGTTACTGTACAGCTCCAGGGTTCGCTAACATGCTGAATGGGTTAATTTTGGAAAGTAACTTTGTCAGCGTTTAGTCTCAGCTAAAAGAAGTTACCAAAACCAGCCCCTCCTTCCTGAGTTTCCAGCTCCAAGCTCCCAGGCTTCCTTTTCATTAGCATCATTAAGATAAAACCTGTCATGGAGATTTTCTTCTCTCTGCTCTTCCTTCCTAAACTTCCACAGTGGCCTCAGGGCCCTGTCTCCACTGACAGCATAAGCAAGTCTGGCCTGTAACAGCAAACGTGGAGGGGAAAGGATGGGGCCCGGTTTCAGTGACTCCAGTGGGAAGGTGCAAGCTGCTGCTGTGCTCACGGACTGGAGGTGCCAGGGAGTGTCCAGGCCTGTGAGGTGGTGGCTCCGCTGAGTGACAACATGTGTTTTCAGATGTACCTAAGAGAGCTGTTGCGACTCATGCACCTGCACTTCTATCAGCACCTCGTCTCCCTGGGGGAGGATGGCTTGCAGATGCTTTTCTGTCATCGGTGGATCCTCCTCTGTTTTAAACGCGAGTTTCCAGATGCTGAGGCTTTGCGCATGTGGGAAGCGTGCTGGGCTCACTACCAGGTTAGAGCACAGAGGATAGGGGTAGGACATAATGGACGGGAGTAGTCCCCTTGCTGAGTACTGCTGGCGTGCTAGACGCTGTGCAGAAAAGGAGGCAGTGGAGGTGTGGCTGCAGGTATCCAGCCTCCCTTCCACTCCCCATCCCCCATCTGACTGTGACACACTTCAAGCATGATTTTCCAGTCCTGACAATCTGTTGGCGTGCGCCCCTGCCGCTTGCCTCAAAAGTAACTTAAATGAATGCAGATTGCAGCCTGTTTGACTCATTACTGTGTTTGTGGGATGGTCCTGCTGCTGTCACAACTGATCAGTTCAGCTGCAGTCCTGAATTGCGGCTCTGAGGACTTGCAAAGCCTGGTTCCCGGCTTCCTGCAAGACTAGCCAGAGAACCCAGTGGCAGGGAGAGCATGAAACTGAGCTCCTCTCTGTCCCTGTCCTGGGAGCGAGGACACTGACAGCGGGACTGGTTTCTTCAGCAGGCCGCATGACTGTATTTACCTGCCAGGGGGACAGGGGGTTAGGGGAGTATCTGCCCTAGGGGACTGTTCCTCCTGGACTGTCACACGCCGTCTGGAAGAGAACTCACCAGGCAAGAGGTGACAGAGTGGTAACAACTCCACGTGACTCACTCCTAGCATCAGGACTGTGGGGCTTGTTGGCTGCTGGCTGGCTGGTGCAGTCATGTGACTGTCACCCCTGTATTACCTCTCAGTGGTCTGTGTTGTATTCTTCCCCCTTCCCTCTGTGCAGAAAATAAGTGAGCATTAAGGCCCAAACTTGTACAAACAACTAGTGATTTTGGATGCCTGAGCTTCCAGGTGCTTAACTCGAGACACTGTAAGGGGGCCTGACTCATCAGAAGGGGCAGAGCACCCCTCCTCTGACGATCAGGCCCCTGGATGGTATGTCCAACTGGGCACTTCTGGAAAGCGTGGTCCAAACTTCGCCTCTGTCCTTTGAAGGTAGCAGACGTGAGTGACTAAGTTACAGTGCAGGGTCCTCCGACGCTCCCCCATTTGGATGTGCCCTAGCCGGAACTGGAGCAAGCATGAGAGCAAGCAGTGCTCCTTTGGGAAAGAGGAATCTCTCTGTGTGGAGCTGGTGGGAGCTCTAGTCTAACCAGTCCTCTGCTTTCCTCTCCTGTAATCTCCAACTCCTGCTTTCTCCTTGCAGACAGACTATTTCCACCTCTTTATCTGTGTGGCCATCGTGGTGATTTACGGCGATGACGTCATTGAGCAGCAGCTGTCCACTGACCAGATGCTGCTGCATTTCGGTAACCTGGCCATGCACATGAATGGGGAACTTGTACTCAGGAAGGTAAATGCCAACATGCTGACGTCAACTGAACCAGCAGCCACAGAGACGCCAGCCTTTCAGGAGCAGCAGGGGTTGACACTACAGCTCTCTCCCGTTCCCTAATGTCCTTCCGCTCGCTTGCCCTGCAGTACTTGCAGATGTTGAAGGTGGGATGGTGGGGTTAGTTTGGAGTCCATCCTTAGGCTGCACTTGTTTGGGAGTCCAGTGATCGTTTCAGGGGGTCTGTGAGTCACCAGCCCTGTACAAGAGAGTGTAATTAACACAAACTCAAGGGTGTAGAAATGGGGGCCCTGCTGCTCATCTTGGTGTCCTGGCTCCCAGTCCAGGAGTGACTGCAGATCACATGACACTGATGGGGGGGGGCGGGAGGGAGGATGGGGCCAGGGCAGTTCCTAGTGATCAGTAAACAGCAACACAATTGGGACTAAGTACCCTTCCCCTCCAACCCCCCACTGTTGGCAGCTTCAGCAGAAAGGCTGGGGAGTAAATAAGCGGGGGAGTCTGAAGTTCCTGCTTACCTTAGCATCCTTCCGCGCAGGGCTGAGGCAGGGTGGCAGGCAGTATGAGGGAGTCTTGGCACTGCAGTTCTGTGGTTAACAACAATATTTCAGCATCCGGGGCCAGGACCCTGGTGCTGCTGACAAATCCTGAATTCCCAGGCTGGAAACTTTCCCTAAGCCTCATTTAGTTTTCATGCATGAGCCTAGGATTTGTGTTCCTCTCATGGCCAGGTTATTGTAGATCTTGAAAATACTTAACACTTCCAGTGTAGCTTTATGTGAGTGTTACACAGGATGGGCCACTGGGCAGCCCAAGCTCTGGCTGTATTTCTAACGGGTTATATCCTTCTTCTCTCCCACGCCAGGCTAGGAGTTTGCTTTATCAGTTTCGCCTGTTACCCCGGATCCCCTGTAGCCTGCATGACCTGTGTAAGCTCTGTGGGACTGGCATGTGGGACAGTGGCTACATCCCTGCTGTGGAGTGTTCTGGACACCACCCTGAATCTGAGAGCTGCCCTTACGGGGGGATGGTGGAAGTGCCTTCTCCCAAACCAGGAACTGAAGGCAAGAGGGGACTGAAAACACGGGAGGTCTTCACTTTCCGCAAATAGCTCCCATTGAGGGTGGGGTGGCAGCGGGAGAAATGAGCTCGGTTGAGTACATTGAAACAAAAAATGAAGTGGAAGTTGATCAAGACTCCTGAGAAGGCAGATGGGAGGAGAATGGAGATACTTCACAACAGAAAGCAAATTCCATTTCAGTGAGTCCTGGAACCCGAATGAAACTTAAACCAGGAACAGTGTCTGTGTGTCTCTTTGTTGGGTTTGGTTTTATGTGCAGAATGTGAAGTATTTATAGATTCCCATGGCTCTGCCCATTGGATCAGAATCACTAGCAGCCAAGAACTTTCTCACTCACTGCTAGGAAACCGGAACGTTAAAGAGAACTGAGTGCAACCAGCAACATTTGTGGGAAGAGTAGCGAGAGCAGAGCCCTGGTGAGACCTCACTCTGTCTCCCTCCATCCTGAACATACATACTTTGCTTCAACCAAATCTCTCAACTCAGTATCTTCTGTTTAAATCCATGATGATCACTTTGAATAAATCTGCCAAAAAATAAAATTGCAAACTTTTGGGTTGTGGGGTAGGCATTTCATTGGTCAGTGTTGTGGGACCAGTCACCCAGAGATCTTTCTTTTTTAGAGTGTGCAAAGGCAAACTTGTGTGATCTTCCATCTGTCCTGAATCCGCACTGCTGTAGGTCTTTCAAGCACTGTTTGTCCATATTCTGAGTATGTCACAGTCCTCTTTCCAAGGGTTCACTTCCTTGTCCATCACATTCTTCAGCAAAACTTCTTCCTCGTTCTGATAGTTGCAGATTAGAGACATTGTTTTTTAAACATCTGTTTCCAGTGTGTCTGGCCCCAGGTATCTGCAGGTTTCCAGGTGGGCTGATGTGCTTCTGAACCCCCCAAGTGTTTTATGTCCATATCCTGGTTGTCACTGTGGGCTGCAACACTCTCTCTAGGTGGGCGTTTTGCACACCAACTGGTGCACGAGGTACTCTGTTTCTTCAGAGTGAAAAGTGAAACAAACTGCAGTGCAGCAGCCTGTGCTCAGGTCTGTCTTTGCCATCAGTTTTCAATTCGGTTTTTGAGTGGGGAGCAAGTTTCTCCAGTCTCACTCTCCAAAATCTGTGTGTCAGCTGGAGACACTGGGATGGAGCGGGGCACCTGGGAGGTCCTTAGCAAATCCCCTGGACTTCCAAAAGTACGTGCTGGAGGTTACAATGTGGCCTCTGTAGAAATGTGTGCCAAAGAGACACGGGAGAGTGCCTAACCTGGGAGTGTAAAGAGAGTCCCAGTGTGGGGACAGGTTACATGGGGCTCCCACCTTCCAAGCACGTCACTACTTGCGTACCTCGGTCTGTAGGCTTTTGACTCTTTTCCTAGTTGCTATCTCTTCCCCTCCGTTGTAGCACACAGTCTCTGCTGTGTCACTGGGCTGGGCTGGTAAGTGGTCTGGCAGGGTGCGGAACAGGGAGAGCATTTTGATTTCTAGGCTTTTCCTGTTGTGTGTGGGGGTTTTCCCTACATTAATTTATTTTGTGATGCATATTGACACAGGCATGGCAAACTCCCTATCCTCCGGGCTGGGTCCCTGTGGGGCTGCAGCAGCAACACACCCACATGGCAAGCAATTCTTTCCATTGTGTTTGCTACAGAGATCCTGTTTGAATCCTGCTTAGGGCAGCATCAGTTCCCAGGTGTGCTCGCTGAAGTCTGGGGAGCGGGGCAGCAGTTAAGGAATCTTACACGTAGCCAGTAAATGTCCAGTGTTGGACTGTCTTTGTAAGGGGAGGGAGAGGACTAAATCCTAAGCAGGCTGTACCGCTTCTTGGAAGGCTTGGCTTTGCTGAAGCAGCTGGGAATATTCAGCCACACTTGTTGCTCACCTGCCTGAACTGCCTCCACTCTTTTTGGGTGAGGTCGGTGCCTTCATTAAAACAGCCACAAAGCCCACGCTAGTGTTATACGCTAGTGATCCCAACTCGGCCCGTTTACAAGGCTTACTGCCCTTATGAATGCAGGAGAGCTGCACAATTACAAGTTTCAGTCTCTGTGTAATATGCAGAAAGCCCGTTGCGTGCTCATGGCTGCTGCTCTCATTTGATATATAAGGGCCATCTCCACAGGCAGAGGCTGGTGGACTGCTTTGCTGGGAAGTTCTCCAAAACTTCGCAGAAGCTTCAAAGACATAGTAAAGGTTCGACTCTGGCTTCCGTGGATGAGGTGCAGTCAGATCTGATGCTGCACCTTCTCTGAGAGGCACTGCAGAGTCTGGTAGGGCTAGGCAGTTCGCTGTGTTCTGGACTGATCCCCCAACTGCTCAGAAGAGGGACTTGAGTGCAGGGCTAGTGTTAACGTGGGTGGCAGGCTGTGCTAGACAAGCATTGTGTACGTTGCCCTTCAGCTGTGATTTCGGGAGACCATACTGGCATGTTCATTTAGCTGCAAGTGGTGGTGACTGACTTAACTTCATAAATGCTGTATGCAGACTAGTACCAGGGAGCCATCTGCCAGCCAGCCAGCTTCCCAGCACGAACAAGACTGCTGTTTCCTATTGAGGGGATAGGAATAGAGCTCCGCCTGCTGTCTGCATTTCCTATTACACCGCTTTATGAATAACGTGAAGCACAGCTGGGCACTTATGCATGTACAGTTTTAGCCAACGTTCAAAAAGTGTGGGGGCGTCAGCTGGTGTTCTGAGCTGCTAGTGACTGGGTAGCGTGGGCAGGAGCTCTAGATACCTGCCACTTGGCACAACAAAGCAAAAGCCTGATTTACTCACTAACACAGAAACCTGAAGCTCACAGGACATACCTACCAAAAGACCCAGAGCAGGTTTTGCTGCAGGAATTTTTGTTCCCAGCCAATAACAGGTAATGGGAAGAGACGAAGTAGATAATATTTTTAAATTATAGTTTCCCCTTTCCACCATTAAAGGCCATTCAGCAGTGGAAATGATTCAGGGTCGTTTGGTTCGCTCTCTGGTAGAGTTTTCTAGCACATGCAAAGAGCTGATTTAAAAAAAAAAATCACCCCCCACACTTAAGTGACATCTGTGTGGAGGAGTGTAATTAAACAAGCAGTATGGTTACCTGCCCAAGAGAATTTCCATGCCTGATGTTACCTGCTGGCCTCATTAACAGATTGAATCTTCAGGTGTCCCTTTGCTGCATGTTGTCCACAACTTGACCATTGCTGATAGAGTTTCACTATTTCAGTATAAGAAGAGAAAAACCTAACAATACTCAGAGTAATAAGGAGACTATTACCGAGATGCTAACTTGGGCTGCTTCCTGTTTGCCAGGTAATAAGCATATCCTGGGTTAACTTGACTCCAAGGTCAAGGTGTTCATTAGCTCTGGCTACCATTAAGGGTGAATTCACAGAACACCCATAAACTCTCAGTGCAAGATGTGAACTCTGTAGTGATGGGAAGTGTTACCCTGGCAGAGGTGCTCAGGTTACCCTGTTTGCAGGCAGTATGGGTGGTGGATCGTGAGGGCAGCAGCTAACCAAAGTCCAGGGACTTGCATATTACATAGGCTGAAACTTGTAATTGTGCAGCTCTCCTGCATTTATAATGGTTCCGTCCCATTTCAGTATAATGGTAAACAACACCCAGCTCCAGCATCTGCAGGCGTGGTGCTCCGGTATGCTGTGCTGCTGGCACTGTCC
The DNA here is from genome assembly GCF_003597395.2 of Chelonoidis abingdonii. Lineage (NCBI taxonomy): Eukaryota > Metazoa > Chordata > Testudines > Testudinidae > Chelonoidis > Chelonoidis abingdonii. The sequence continues at coordinate 31,147,714 of NC_133781.1, forward strand.
CTGCTCTTTCACAACGTGCTGTACAGCCTGAGAACTCCACCGTGCAAGCAGCTTGGAAAAATAGAGCGCACCGCAAGTGTATGGGACAAGGCCAATGCAGGCGATAGTAAGGGCTGGCTGAGGCCAGAGGGCAAGCCGTGCAAGGAGTCCCAGCTCCTGTCATGTGCTCAGTCAGGATGTGACCGTGAATCCGTTGGGTGTAGAGAAGATGAAATAGCCCAACTCACACTTGTGTTGCTTGGACATTTTAGTCTCTGTCCCACAGGCTCCAGCTGAATCTGGCTCTCCTGCTAAATGGAGACTTAAGGGATCTCTTTGTAGCAGCCCTGAGTGTGATGCCAAGTTGCTTACAACTGAGAGGCATGTTATGGAAGGAGCTGGCTTGCCACCCTGGCAGTGGGGGAGCCCTTGGATTACATTGTGTGGCGGAGTGGCCCTATTTTGGTTTAGTACAAAGAGGCACATTTCTGTTCTGAAAGTGGCTAATCTAGTTTCTCCTCCTCCTCCTCCCTGCCTCTGGGGGGTGAGGGGGATCCAAAAGCCAAGAAAGCTACAGTTCCCAGAAGCTGCACTGCAGCAGTACCACACACCTGTTAGGATTTATATAGTAGAGATTGGCACCACCCCACTCCTGAACTGTCAGGGGAAATATCTGGCATCAGCCCAGTCTTGAAGTAGCTTGATCTGCTGGAAATCTCCCATGCTTCTGAACTGGCATGGAACGAGAGATAAAAGCTGAGCTGAACGGAAACCTTTCAAAGCTGCAATTTTGAGAAGGAAGATTTGGAGCATTGCCGTGATGGGAGGCTGGGGAGAGCAGCAATCTAGAAGCTGCTTGGGCAGCAAGTAGACTGACCAGATAGCAAGTGTCAAAAATCAGGATGGGGGAAGTGGGATAATAGAAGCCTATATAAGAAAAAGACCCAAAAATCAGGACTGTCCCTATAAAATTGGGACATCTAGTCACCCTATCAAGAGGTGATGTGCAAGGAGTAGGGAGTAATGCTTGTGTGCATTCTACAGAGTGAAAAAGGAGGCATCCTCAGCTAGTAGATTGGGTGCTGGGCTGGGAATCAGGACTCCTGGGTTCTTCTGGCTCTGCCACTGACTTGCTGTGTGAATCGCCCATAATCATTTCCCATTCTGTCCAATGAGGATAATGGTCCCACCCCTCCTTTGTAAAACACTCGGTGCCCTAGCAACAGACATTGCAAAATATTAAAAGAAACCTTCAAAATCTCTATTTAAAAACCAAGCAGTGGCTGGGCGCAGGCCCTTGGGGTTCGTTCCCATCCCTAGGATTCTTTCCTCTCCTGCTTGCTGGAATCCAGTTGGTATATGTGGCTATTTGCCTATTATTTACCATCCCTGGATCACTTCCCTGCTCCAGTGCATTAGCCACAGGTCAATAGCTTGAGCTGCAAGTCAAAAATGGGCCCTGGCAAAGGTAAACACTGTAAGTGTCTTTAAACTGTGCCCTGAGCTCACATATCCTCCCTCCTCTTGGCGTGGGAGGTGTATAGAAAAGGGAAAGGAAAATGAACCCCCCAGCACTCTTAACAGCAATAACATTATGCTTCATAATTCTGACAGGGAACATGATCTCCCTGTACCCAGAAAGCTAGGTAGACTAGTGCATACGGCACGCATACCTGCCAGTGCTGAGAACGTGCTGTGCTTGCCTGTCCCTCCCCAGCAATGACTGCGCTACTTTTGGGTACTCTGAGGCGAGGGGGAGGCACACCCATGTACTCTGGGGCAGCTGGGCCAACTCGAACCAGGGCATGATATGAATGATCGGTGAAATGGCTTCTTGTAGCTCTAATGTGAAGCACGGCCATATTGAACTGAACTGTTGCTGAAGGCTCACAGATTCGAAGTTAGCATTGGAGAGGGGCAGGGAGAGATTTGTTTGATCCCATCACGAGGGCTAGTGGGGCATGTGTTAGGACACAGTGTCTCTTTAACAACATAAAACTATCTGTCAAGTGAAAAATTTACAGTTTGAAAGAACAAAGCCCCTCACCTGAGTGATTACCCAGAGTTTAAAACTTCACATCCCTTTCGCCCTTCCTTAGGCTGGCTGATTAATCTCTGTCTGGGCCGTGATAATGGACTAGTCAGTCCAGCTTTGGTTTATGGGCCCTTTCTGGGTCTCATGCACGACTAGCACATGCTCCGGGGAAGGTGTAAAGATAAACAACCCATTTTTCATCAGAAACTTTTTAAAATTAAATTTTTGCTCCTAGGTGGTAAAAACCTCATCCAAGCAGGGGTTGGGCACAGGGATGGGGGCAGGAGTCCAGTTGAGATTTTGGTGCATGTACCTTACGAGCTGCTGCCATAAGAAGGAGATGGTGAGTGGTGTAGAGGCTGCTGAAAACCCTTGAGCTGGAGGGTGAGGCCATTCAGAAAATGGCATTTGACTATTGAGTGTGAGGTTCTTGTCTGAGAATGATTTTAACTGCTGTTCAGGAGGAAAAGTGACAGCAGGATCGACGGGTGGCATACTAGTCCCCAGAGAGCATAGGGGGATGACTGATAGCCTGAGGAGGACTGTGCTGTGAGTCCATGTCTTGCTGAATCCTGCCCTGCACTGGCTGCTCCACTAGCGCAGAAAGCTTAGTTACCTGGGAACACACATGCTGGCTGCACACCCAGATCGGCTGGGCTGCTTGTTTTCTGTCTCAGGAATTGCAGACAAGCTGACTGGCTATGTCTTTGGCTATTTCTATAAACTTGTTTTATTGCTAGGTAGCAAATCTGCAATAAATTACACTCCAGCAGCGGTTACACCTAGTAAGGTGCAGCACAGCAGGATGCTTGCCTTGGTTATAATTAGCCAGGGAATCGCCTCTTTCCAGCGACACTTCCAAAGGACTCCATGGGCCGATTTGCCCAAGGGCAAGTGGGCATTACTCCTATTGACATCACTGGGAAGTTGTACCAGCTTGTGCCAGCCTGGCTGTAGTCCCAGGGCTGCCTTCCTAGCCTGAAACTCTAGGCAAGTTCCCACCTGAATTGCTGTACATTGCGACCATGTTCCATACCAGTGAAGGGATGGGTTTCAATGTCTCGTGCTAAAAGGGTATGTGTCCACTTGTTGGCTTTGGTGCATGTTCTCCACCTGAGCTAAAATAGTGCAGAAAAGGGGAACAATCTTATTTTGGGATCTGATAGCTCCAGCATAATGAAAACATCTGAAAATCGCCACCTGTTCTTGTTCAGTTTGTCCTTCTAGTTAGTAGAGGGAGCAAAGCTCTTTCTAGTAATAAACTAAGTTGCTGTTTCTGAGGGTCAGGCTGCCTTTGCTTTCAGGGGCGGCGCTAGGCCCCAGCAAGCCAAGCACATGCTTGGGGCGGCATGCCACAGAGGACGCTCTGCCGGTCACCGGGAGGGCGGCAGGCGGCTCCGGTGGACCTCCCGCAGGTGTGCCTGCAGAAGATCCAACAAAGCCGCGGGACCAGCAGACCCTCCACAGGCACACCTGTGGGAGGACCACCAGAGCCACCTGCCGCCCTCCCGGCGACCGGTAGAGCGCCCCCCAAGGCATGCCACCCTGCTTGGGGTGGCAAAATGTCTAGAGCCACCCCTGTTTGCTTTGAAATCTGTACAAATCATACGCCTGAGAGCTGGGCTCTGGCCTCCACCAGGCCTCAGCTGCTTCTGAGCCTCATTTTCTACAGTGTGCCTGATACATTCCCTTTGGGGGCAAAGGTTGCATTTGGCCTTTCTTTTTCCTGTGGACTGAAATTTTCTAAATGAAATGCAGAGTCCTTTCAGAGTTCCTGTTCCCTGCCCAGATCACTGCTTATTCCTCGTGCCACCATTTCAGGGAGCTGGCAGCCCTCTTGGTTAGATGTTCTTGTGCACTGTGTGGGAAGCTGAGGCTGCTGAGACCATTGCTTCCCCAAAGAATTTTGCTTTGCTCTTTGTGCTTCCCTTAGACTGGGGCAATCGAAGAGACAAAAACAGCCTGAACAATGAACATGATTTGAGATATCCATTGAAACACACACAGATGCAGACACACACTCTCTCACACACACTTTATTGCACACATGCATTCGTTACATAGCGTCAGTAGGGGAACCGGACTCTTGTGCTCTACATTGCATGGGGTTTCTTTGGTTAAAGTAGTAAAGGTTCCAATACAGATCCAGCTTGTAGCATAGGTGGGGGAGTGAGTCCAGCTGAGATCCTGGTGCACATGCCTTGATGTGTTAAATCTTAATGTGTTAAGTCCATAACCAGGTCCCTGACATTACTGCTCACGGATCGGATTCTAGACAGGCCCTATGTGATCGAAGTCCATTTTCTTTTTAAAACATTTCTGTTCTCCAGGGCTAGCCTAGCACCATTCGTGTTGCAAGCATGTGTAGAGTTCATTATAGCAGCACTCACGCCACAGAAGGGTTATTATGAGATCGCAACTCTGTCTGCCTAAAACAAATGTATGAATGGGTTGAATTCGTAGGGGAACCAACAGGTGATTCCACATCCGGGTAACTTTCATTCAGATCAGGTGAAAGAGATTTTTTAAAATGAAAAACAAACTATATTTGGAGCAGCAGGTGTTTTATCTTTATGCAAAGGATCACCTCACCCCTCTCTTATAGCATTGCAGAAACGTGTTGGGAGCAGCAAGCACCAGCATGTCAGTTGGTTGGCATTTCTGGAAGTAAACTTACGAAGGGGTGCCAGACTTAAAATAGGCATATGGGTTAACATGGCTTGTGTGGGATCTCCACAAGAAAAATGGAACCGGTGTCTGTATCTGTCTCTGTTCCCTGTATAGGCCTTTAAAAAAGATGATTTTCTATTTTAGGACATAACCAGAGACTTCAGTGGTTCCAGGTGGCTGCATCCAGCCCCATTACCTCAGAGCGTGCCCACCCAGGAGCAGAAGGAGAGGGTTTGCTTGGATGATTGTTTGCTTTTATAAGGAAATATTTGAATAAGGTTGTTATAAAACAAGTCTTACTAATGAAACCAACAGGTTGGTTTGTTTTGATGTGGGATGCTTTAACATGCTAGGAAGTTATCTGGGGAAATTTCTTCTAGGTGACATGTAAAGCTTTTATGGAGGGCCGGGGTTTCCAATCCAGGAACAAGCTTGATTACGATTGTAAACAAAATACTGGGAAGCTGGTGTTTCCTTCACTTGCCCGGGAGCATTCAGTGATAAGCTTAAAATGATAGTAGGAAATATTTTTCTAAACAATATCCAGTGAAACTTCCTGCCGCAAGATTTTAAGGACAAAAGCTTAGTAAGTTTAAAAAAGGACTGGATACTTGTCTGGAGAATGAGAACGCCCAAGTTACATTAGATGGGGGAGAGGGGTTTGAAATAGAAGAGAAACCCTCCTACCTCAGGGCCTAAACTAGCCTCTAACTAATGGGGTTAGGAAGGAACTTCCTCCATGGGCAAGCTAGTCTGTAATTGCCCAGAGCATGGGGGTGGGTTCTGGCTTCTTGGAAGCATCTGTTTACTGTTGGAGAGGATCCGCAGCTAGACAGATCTCTACCCTCATCTGATCCAGCAGGGCTGATGGCCCTGTGTAGGGAGTGGTTTGTCTCCCCTCGGATGGATTAGGACATTGCGGATGCCTAAAGCAATGCAAGAAAAGGCATCCTCCAGAGCTACAGGTGCTTGCCATGGCCTCGACTGTTTGGATGGGATCCTGAACCCCTGACTTGGCAGGTAAATTAGGGAGCTGAATGAATTTCCCTTTGTTTCTGCAAGTTGTTGCCAGTATTTAAACACTTGAGTTTTGCAGTTTTCCTTTGAGATAACACATCAATTGGACTCATGGGGAGGGTGTATAAAACAGGCTGTTTCCATTTTCCTCCCACAAACCACTGCATTTTGTTTCTTTGAAGCAGCAGGGTATCTTCTCCAAGACACTGCTCTACTAATTAGCTTTGTTACAAAACTCCTTGGGTTGAACCAACTGGGGCTGTCACTGGTTGTGTAATGTGTAAGTGACAAAAACCGTCAAATTGTGTGTGTTGGGGGGGAACCCTGGAACTCAACCCGTCCAGTTGCTATTTTGGACGCATACCATGTAAACTCTTACAGGTTTTGTTGCACTTATAGAGCTAGAATTACTCCCCAAAGTACAGTCAACCCCTCCCATAAATATGCATTTTCAAACAGAATTAACCAAGTGACTGTCCTTGCATGAGGCCTTCTTGACAAAGGGAAAATTAGCTTTTGAAACTCCGTGTCTGTTCGTGGTTAAACTGAAAAGGTTGAGCTGTCGGCTTTCCCTGGGGCCTGTTACTAATCTAATAATGTCAGGTGTGCTTCAAATAAATATTAATGACCACAATGATAAAGCCAATTTAAGCAAATCTAATAAGAAGGACATAGTGTAAGTTGGCAGCATTTATAAGCAATTTTTCCTGAATGAAATTAAGGGCAAGAGAAATTCACAAAAACCTCCTGGCCTTCTATCACCACTGTCAGCAGAGGAATTCCACAGAGCTCCACAGAGACAGTGTTTAGTCTATAGGAGGTGAAGTGCACAGTACAACAATCCTTGGTTCTTCCTGCTTTGTGTTTGTGTACCAGCAAGAATGATGTTGAGAAGGAGGCAGCGTAACGAGTGTGCCCAGTTTTGCCTTTTAGGAGCCATAAACTAGTTCCTCTTCTCTTCCTTGTGCCAAGTGCTTTTCTCGGTGTCTCAAGTAGTTGGGGAAAGTTTTGGTGATGATGGAAAAGGCCAAAGGAGTTACAGCTGCTGCACAATAGAGCTGGTGAGACTCCAAAGGTGGCTATCTTGCACCCAACAAGGTGTTCAGCAAGTGAGATTTATTGGGCACTGATAACGTTTATTAGGTACTTTAGTGCTTTACAGATATTAACAATCCCTCCCAGGGCACTTGGGAAGTAGGTATTCTTGTTTCCATTCTACAGCGAGAGAAACTTGAGGCAGAGAGTCTATGACTTGAGATAGGATTTAGGGATCCCTGGCTCCCAGGCCTATGCTGGCCAGGTCCTCCTCATGGAAAAAGTTGCTTCCTGATAAATGAATGTCTCCATTTCATGGGCAGCACTGGCTCCCTTTGTACATGAAATTATTGTGTTTCTGCCTTTCAAAGCCCTGCAGGGACCAGGAGGATGGTTTACAAAATAAAATAAGCTGAGGCCCGTAGATCTTGGCTGTCAAAGTAACTCGTTCTCAAGCTTTATTTGTGTTCTTGGTGGGAGTCGATGGCATTGTTTAGACAAATCTGGTTGAAATAACTAAGTACGTGTCTGAGAGCTGATGGGACGGAAGGGGTTGTGCTGAGCTCCCCAGTGCCTCAGCCAAACCAACTGAGCAGGAGCAACAAGAAGCTCTGAGCATGCGCCCAGAGTTACTGCTGGACTGCACTGACACCTGTCCGTGGCTCACCTGGCCTTCAAGAGCAGCCTCCTCCCCTCCCCCAGTGACTGAGGAAATGGGATAGTTACTGCTGTGTGGTGCCTCACTAACTGGCTGAGAATATAAATAGGACTTGTCTGACAGGTGAACCTTTCTCAACTTGCCTTAAGACGTGCTTGCCCCTGCAGAGCCTGAAAGGACGGAAGGAGTAGGCAGAGGTGCCTGCAAATGACTGACTGGATTTTTACTGACTTTTATGCAAAAAGGTCTGTGACAGCACCAGTGCTGGGGTTTCTTCTCCGGGCCCCTTTGGAACCCAGGCAGTGATTCTCCTTTCTGGCAGCTAGAGAGATGGGCTGTTTAACCGTATTGCTTATGCAAACCCAGCTATGGGGCTCAGAGACTGTCCCCCTGCTCAGAGAGGGTAAGGTCTTTTCTGACTCTCTCCTCCGCTCTGTACTTGGGTCCGAGTTGCAGTGAGTTTCTTGTGCCCAGCCCTTGCTAACCCTTTGTCAGGGGAACCTGCCATCTGCCCAGCCAGCTGTTTGCTCTGCTTGCCAGTTCACTGAGGCAAAAACATTCTCTTCAAGGGTAAAAATGGGTGAATTACACCAAACCTTGGTCAACTCTGCGCCCTGTGTCTCCCTCCATTATTGTGTTAATGGTAGAGTTGGAGGATTCTCCTTGTATCAAAACCCTATTTTGATTTTTGCTTCAATGGAGTTTTTATCAATTTCATCCGAACTCCAGCGCCCCCGTTATGCACAGTAAGAGCTTAATCCAAAACCCACTGAAGTCAACAATGCACAGGGCCTTGTACAAACTGGTCCCTGCCCTCTCTCCCAGTTGGACAGACGTTAATAACAAGTGTTTTCTTTTGGCTCTGAGGTCCTGCAGTTCCGACGGAAATGGATCCAAACTGCCTGCTATCTCCCCTCTTCCTTTTCTTTTCTCCTCCTTTCCCAAGGGTGCCGTCCCTGCACTTGCCCCAGCCCTGAACCCAAAGGGAGGAGAGGGGGAAAACCTCTCAGGTTATGTTTGAAAATATTTTTCCCCAGTGTTTTCCTTTTTTTCTTTATAATGTGGCCAAGCATGTCCTTTCCAAGGTGAAACACGTTGGATCAGTTAGTGACCTCATGGCTAAATTCAGCCTGGTGTTTTGTTTTAAGGAACAAAGCGAGGACTGGAGCCTCTTTGAAGTCATTAACTGTCCCTCACTTTCTTTTTGTATCTAGCAACACTTTGTCCTTTGTGGCAAGCAGAGAATGGGAAACCCCTTGGACTGGGTTTTAACCCTTTCCTGTCCAATGACTGGTGTATTCGGGTGTCAGGCAAGTTGCTACTTTGTGTTGGCTGCTGTGCGCCAAAGACAGGCTCTTACGATGGTCTTGTCCTCATTGTGTTTGTTCCATCACTGCTGGTTCCTCAGCGGTGTGTGGAAATAGAAGCACTATGCTCTTCTTCTCTTAAATTTATTCCTTGACCCATAAAGCCTGGGGCCCTGTCAGGCTGCTCCATCCTTCCCCCAGCGCAGGTTAACCCCAGGGCCTGCTTCTTTCTAGCCCAGACCTGGGCATTGCTTTCCTCAGCCCATGCTCATCCTGCTGAAGAAGGGCCTGGGCTGGCTTTTGGGAGATGATGCTGGGACCAGGGATGAGGGAGGGTGGCTGGTTGGTTGCCAGGGCGAAAACTGCAAGAATTATTTTAGTTCATATGCTCAAAAAACACTGTGGGCCCCAGCATTGCAAATCTTATTTTCTGACCGTGAAGTGTTAGCTGGGGTGCCAGTAGAGAGAGTGGGAAGTGTCCAGTGAAGTGAGAGGAAGGTACTTGCAAAGGGGAACATATTCATGGCAGGGTCTGGCATGGAAGGGGGACAGATGAGTGTGAGGAAAAACCCTACAATCCTGGAAATCTGTTCATGCCCCTCCACTCCAACTGAGAACCTGTGCACCATTTGATCCAAACCTGCAAGCAAACTCTGCCTTCCCCACGTTCGGAGGCTACTTGGCATATAGGGGGTGGGTAGGTCTGAGAAGAAAGGGTTCTCAGGGCCCAGCTGATCTTTGCAGTTGGTTCTTTGGGACTTGGTTTTTTTAATCCACCTTTCCTGGGTGTCTAGTACCTGTTGCTGCTGTTGCAATATCTTCCAGCTCCTGATAGGAACAAAGGTAGCAAAGCAGCACTGCTGTGACACTATCCAGAACTGTGTTTCTTTTGGAGAGGTGAATTATGGCTGATCACTCACTGCACAAACCACAGCGCGCAAGTGCAGTCTCAGAAACGGTGGGCTGTCAACAGGTGAGAGCCTGTTCCACCCAACAAGGGCTTATATTCTGAAAGCCAGTAACTTGGTAACTATTCTCCCCTGGATCCTCACCACCCACCAGCACTGGAGACCTGTAGGCCACTGCCTGGACAATGAAATGCACCATGAACTCTGTCCTTAAATGTGCATCCTTGACAAGGAGGCTGTGAGCATAGATCTGCTTGATTGCCCGTGCCCTGTCCCAGCCGATACCTCCAAGGGGTGGGTGGGAAACATTTTACTGTATTAGAGGCTGCTAGTGGAAGTGTTATTTACTCCTTCTCATAGCACAGAACTAGGGATCACCACAAGAAATTAACAGGCAGCAGATTTAAAACAAACAAAAGGAAGTATTTCTTCGCACAATGCAGAGTCAACCTGTGGAACTCCTTGCCAGAGGATGTTGTGAAGGCCAAGACTATAACAGGGTTTAAAAAAGAACCAGCCTAGTTCATGGAGGATTGGTCCATCCATGGCTATTAACCAGGATGGGCAGAGATGATGTCTCTAGCCCCTGTTTGCCAGAAGCTGGGAATGGGCGACAGGGGATGGATCACTTGATGATCACCTGTTCTGTTCATTCCCTCTGGAGCACCTGGCATTGGCCACTGTCAGAAGACAGGACACTGGGCTAGATGGACTATTGGTCTGACCAGTGTGGCCGTTCTTAACGTTCTTAATTCCTCTGAGTTTTGGGGGAGCAGTTGTCATTCTGCTGTTGCTGCCTGCATAAGATGTTGTCTTCCTCAGGTTTGAGTGTCTTAATGCTTTGTCTATAAATAGCCCTAAGGTGCCTTTGGCCCCAGTATCTAGATCCCCAAAGCAAGTCTAACACAAAAGGAGGAAAAGCCACAGGGATGTAACTGCTGCCTAAGGCGAGCAAGCAGTGAGCAAAGTTGCTGTCTGCCTTCAAATGTTTCCAGACAGGGCTGTGTGTGTGTGTGACTGCAGTTCACCACAGGGCAGTAAAGACCACTTGGGGGGATGGACATGAGACGCCAAAAGCGGGGGAGGGATAGCTCAATGCTAAACCCAGGGTTGTGAGTTCAATCCTTGAGGGGGCCACTTAGGGGAATGGAGCAAAATCAGTACTTGGTCCTGCTAGTGAAGGCAGGGGGCTGGACTCAATGACTCTTTAGGGTCCCTTCCAGTTCTGTGAGATAGGTATGTCTCTCTCTATATATATATTAGGGGGAGGATGGATAGCTCAGTGGTTTGAGCTTTGGCCTGCTAAACCCAGGATTGTGAGCTCAATCCTTGAGGGGGCCATTTGGGGATCAGGGCAAAAATCTGTGTGGGGATTGGCCCTGCTTTGAGCAGAGGGTGGGACTAGATACCTCCTGAGGTCCCTTCCAACCCTGAGATTCTGTGAAAGGGCTCTTATCCAGGCTGAGGAGCAAAAGTAGCTCTGCAACATGCTCTGGGCATCTAGTGCTCATTCAGAAAGGGATTCTCTAAACTGGACATTTACAGGCTAACACTGACCCTGGTAGCCAGCTCCTGAGCTCTTGCCTCTTTTCAATTTACAGGCCACTTAAAGTTTAATATGCTTCACCCTTTCACTCCCGCTATGACCTCAGCATGTGCTACAAGCCCCGAAGCCGTTGCTGACTTACAAAGCTGCTGGCTCAACTCTTTGAGGGGGCAGGAATGTGCTCACTTTCCCCAGCCCAAGCGCAGATGGGCCCCTGTCCCCAAGCAGAGAGGGACTCACCAGCTAGCATGAAGCTGTAGTGTCTGACTCTGTCTGTGAGCAGCGGGGCAGGGATGGCCCAAGCAGCCTGCCAATGCTAGGATGACCTTGAGAGAAAGCCGGTCTTCACATTCCTGCTGTCCCATGTAGTGTAGACATGGCCTGTGAGTACCCGAGAAGCCTGGCTTTACCTTAAGCTGCACTAATGCCAGCCAGCTAATCTCACAGTTGGCTCTGGAGAGGGGGTCACTGATGACAAGGTGAGCATAGCTGTGGTTCATCTAAATGTTAGTTCCCTGAGTAGTTTAAATGGCACCGGGGGGAGGGGGCGGAATGAGGCAACAAGTCTCCCTATTTGTTTCATGTAAAGTTCCCCATGTTCCAGTGACCAGCTGCTGCCATAGCTTCTCCTGCCCCCTCCTCCAGGGAGCTGTTGATGCAAGTACAGTTCTCAGAGGGGCCGCAAGCCGGTGTTGGAAGCCCTGGGAGCCTTTGGTTGCTATGTGTGTGGAGGTAGCAGTTTGTACGTGGTGGGAGGGGTACACACCTTTGTTCCATGCGAGCCAGCCTCTTGCTTATATTGCAGCTAATAGGGCAGTAGGGATGGGGAGGGGTAGCTGGCAAGGAGCCAGGATGGAAGCATTCATGCTGGGTCTCCCAGGGCTCTGACTGGGGCCTGCTCAATGATGCAATGGCAGCCGTGAGTTATGGGGGCTGTGCTGTTACTGCTGTCTAATTAAATAAGCAATTGGGAAGGTCGATGGGGCACCGACCCTTTCCCTTTTCTGCCCTTCTGGGAAATATGTAAAGCACACACGCCATGACAGGAGGGAGCAGCCTGCCTCAGGGTGTGGGTGCTATGTAGCACCATGTGGACCCAGACCAGGCCCTAGTGTGTGCAGGACCCCATGGGAAGTAAAACATAAGGCTGCATCCAGCTTCTTCCCCTTCCAAGGGCAGACCCCATCCAGCTGCCTGCCTAGGTAGCCCCTCCAACTCCCGTTTCCAACCCCTCAGGGCAGGGAGAAATCCCTCCCTCTCCTCTTTGTGAGTTCCTGCCCCTTCTGCTGATCTTGCCCCTGGCCTGGGCAGTGAGAGTGCAGGAGCTGCCTCTGCAGGTGCCAGTGGAGGGCAGATAGGGAATTCACTGCTGGTGTCCAAGTCAGACCTAATGTATTGTTTGGGAGACGGAAACTCCTAGGGGGTCTTGGGAAGGACAAGGTTAGTCAATTACTGCAAATGCTTCTCAGAGCAAATCCTTTAAGTGACAGCAGTTGGTTCAGGGTGGAGCTGGACACCCAGGCTGCAGGCAAGGGTCAGAGCGCTAGGCACTTGCGCTGTGGGGCATGGCGGAGCTATGGGGAATCTGTGTAATGCTGCACCTGGCCAGCAGGGGGAGGCGGTGGGAAACAAATGCTAGGATGTATTTATGTATGGCTCTTTGGGGGGGCAGGAGGTGTAAGAGTGGGGCCCCCCAGAGCCTCTGCAGCTTCTGGACTCTGTGCACCAGGGGGCCGCGCCTCTGCCCACAGCAACCAGACAGAACACACAGGGTGGGCATGTGCTGCATCCGTCCTGCAACCTGCGCTGGCCAGTCCTCAAACTGGCTCCACCACCCCAGCCCCCAGGTCAGGAAACCAAGATTCCCAGACTTTGGAGAAGGCTTTGTGTTTGCAAGTGTACAGCAGCAACTGGTACCCTGGTAACTGCCCAAACCCAGCCTGGCCTTCAGGCCTTCTGCCAGGGGTAGTAAATCTGCCCCCTTTCTACTCACCTTGCACTCCTGCAGCCTGAGCCACAGAAGGGCATTTAGCAGGTCTGGCATAGCTGTGGTGATGACTTACTGCAGGCTGAGCTGAGGAGGAGCTCCATTCCAGCCAAGACATGTAAGTACCCCAGCTCAGTGCTGGTCCAGACCTGACAGCGGGGCCCTGTGCTGCCAGACAGAACAGCCCCTGCTGGGCCTCAACTGGCATTTAATCACTAAGCTGCCAGCTCCTTGCACAGAGCAATGCTCAAAGGCCACCGAGGCTTGTCTGAAGAGGCACTGAGTTGAAGGCAAGGCCCCAGTCTGCCTAGCACTAGTGGCTGATCAGCACGGGGTCCCCATAACTTGATTTCCTGGGGGAGGGATTGATGCAGGTGTCCCAAATGAGTGGGACAAAGGAGTTGCTTGCTCAGGCTGGAAAGATAATTCTCTCCCTCGATTCTCTTTACTCCCCACCCACTCCCACTCTCCTCCTGGGCGCCAGCTGCTGCTTGAAGAAGTCAAGGAGGCACTGACACATGCTGCAAGCCTCACTTCTTCACCCCCTGTCCCATTCATTCAACGTTGCTCTCTCTGTGTTGTCTGCTGTTGAGAGGAAAGGGTTAAAAAACAGCCCCAGAGCAAGGCAAGGGAATTCAGCCACTGTGGCAGGCAGGCAGATGTGCAGGTAAGCCAGCCCCATAACACACACAAGCTGCAGCACCCGGGCGGGGGAGTGGGAAGGAACTGGGAAGCTTTGTGGAGTATTGGAATCTGGGGACTTGGAGGAGAGTTGGGGCATATGGGCAAGAAGTGGCACTGAACCTCTCCGGCTCATCTGAATAATCAGTTATCCCTACCCCCATGCACCTTATTCTCTGCTCCCTGCTCTCCAGCCATGAGGCTGTGTGGGTGAAGGGTGCATAAGAGCAACATAGCTCACACCCTTCCCTGCCCCCCATGGGTGCAGAGATTGAGGTCTGGGCTGCAAATTCTGGCCTCGAAGGCTAAAGGAGCCTGTTCCTGTTTAGCACCGATGAGAGGGCCTAACTCAAGAGGGTGGGAGTGTGAAGTCCTCTGTGACCACAATGAGCCCCAGGAAAGCAAACTTACTCCACACAGGGTCCTGCCAGTGCAGGGCGAGCAGTGAGAAGGTTGGTCTGTCTCTGCCCAACTTTTGCCTCCAGTAGGAATGGGACTGAGACAGACTCATTTACTGCAGGCCACCACACCATTGTCAGCTGGCCCTGACTTCAGACCCTTCCCTCTTGAGCCAGATGTCAGCCCATAGCCTAGTGAGGAATGACTGCTGAGCATATTCCCAGCCCCCTGGCCTCTTCTGTTCCCACCTTTTTTCCTTGCTACCTCCATCTTCTCCAGCAGTCATCCCAGGGCTGGAGTCTGCCTGTCATTTGTTTGGCCAGTTTATCCGCCTGAGCCTAGTTATTGTCATGGAACTAGGTGTGAATGGCTGTCAGTGGACCATGGCTCAGCGCTCCCTCCACAGATTGCTACCAAGGACACTCTGGGGCACCTAAAATACTCCACTAATGGGGCATCATGAGGGCAATGAAAGCGCTGTGGTGGAGGGCACATTCCCCCAGCCCCTTGCTGTGGGAGCAGAGCGGGAGAAGAATCGATTAGACCTGCACACCCTGACCTTTTTGTTCTTGAAAAATTGCTCTTCAGCGGCTCAGGCAATAAAATTTAATTGATTCGAATGAACAAGGATGAAATTTGTGTCACAGAGTGGGGTGATGTTGCCACCATGCCAGGGAGAGCTGGGACAGAGCCTGCACAGACCAGCCCGAACCAGGGTCTGCGCCAGGGGAGAAAAGGCCTAACGTGTCCCAGGTGAGGTGACTTGTCTGCAGGGACGTAGCCTGGTTCAGGGGGGACAATGCGGTGCCCTGCTTGGGCGCAGTGCGGGGTGGCCACTTGACAAGGAGGCTGCAGGTGGGACGCTGGCACCTGAAGCTTCCGTGGCAGTTGGCCGGAGCGAGGGGGAGGGGAGCCTCAGCCCTGGCCCAGTTTGGGGGGAGGGGTAGTGTCCTCCCCAGGGGCAGAGAGACAAGGGCAGATGCATGGGGGAAGCCAGGACGAACCAGCTGCCCTTGAGCAGAGCCCCGGCCTCCAGGAAATGGACGGGGGGGAGGGGTCTAGAGCCTGCTGGAGGAAAGAGGGGGTTTCACCCCATCGGCCGCTCAGCGCCTACCAGAGCAGAGCTGGGGATTTACCTCCATCCAGCATCTGCCAGAGCTGGGGATTTACCTCCACCCGGCATCTGCCAGAGCTGGAGGGATCTGAGCCTTGCTGGGGCATGAGGCACGATCCAATGTGCGTTAGGGTGACCAGATGTCCCGATTTTACAGGGACAGTCCCAATTTTTGGAACTTTTTCTTACATAGGCTCCTATTACCCCCCACCCCATGTCCCGAATTTTCACACTTGCTGTCTGGTCACCCAAGCACAGACTCACTGGAGCAGCTGCTCACTTGGAGCAAGGGGCTGTCTTGCCAGTGCACCAGGCAGGTCTGACTCAGGAGGCATCAGGCGAGCAGATAGGATCAAGGGGATCTTTTCACTGAGTCATTCTTGTGGCCAGCACTGCTGCCCTTTAAAGACTCATTTAGGAAGTCAGGCCCTATGGAAATATAATGGGATAATCAACAGCCTATGTTGTTGCTGGGCTTAATTTAGCAGGCTGGCCATTCGGGCAGCGACGTAAACAGGGTGACACTGCGTAAGCAGAAGCCCAGGAAAGAGATGAATCAGCCCTGAGCCCTCAGCAGAGGCAGGAAAGGCTGAGCTGGCACAGGCAGAAAGATGAATTCACCTGCTCATCCGGGCCCAGGAGATGTTAGATACTGGCAGGGAGCAGTTTACAAGGATGCCGTTTGCTTGTTTAGGCCCAGATCTAAAACTGCTGTAATTGGTTTTAGTGTCTCCTTGAGATATTGAACATTTCTAGTGCCAAAACCCAGGGCACTCAAAATGAAGAGTTAGGAGGCCCTGTGGGTATACAGATTAGTGCCCAGTGTTCGTTGGATATGTCCAGCGTGTGATGTTCAGGCTGGGTCCCAGAGAATAAGGCAAATAGTTTGTAAAAGTAACTAATCATTTTGACTGGGAAGTGGTATCAGGTACAGTTCATAGACCCATAGACGTGAGAGATGGGAAATGTCTGTTATTGGGGTCTCTCTCCTTGGGCTAGAGCAGGATCACTTCCTAAAGAACACTTTCTAGCCTTTTGTCAGGCCCATTAAAAATGTCCCAGGCAATGGGTTTCCCACCCTGCTTTTGGGGGAGACAGCCTGATTCACTGCAGCAACAGGAAGCTTTTCCTCATGTTCAGCCTGAATTTTTCTCTCTTGGTTTAATCTCATTGCGCCTACTGGTACCCAACCCTGCACCACCCTAAAGAATTCCTGTTCTTCCCTGCTGTTGTGCTTCCTCACATACTTTTAGACTACTCTCACTTCCCCAATCCCCATCCTTAGTCATCAGCTGGCCAAGCAATAGGGCTGTAGCTAGTCAGAGCTTTCCCCATAAATCACATTTATCTACTCATCTCTGTTGCTCTTTTCTGGATTCTCTCCAGTTTGTCAATATCTTTCGGGTCATTGGACACCTGGAAAGGAGCAGCACATTCCAGGAGGTTAAACCAAAGCCGCACGCCCAGGGACTATCCCTTTCCTCCTTTTCAGCCCCAAATTGTGCTGCCTTTTGGTTTCTTTTCTGTCCTTTAGGTAAAGCAGGGTGTGTCCACACAGACTGGGCCTTTTATTCGTACTAGGGCAGCACCTAATTAATATCTGTGCTTTGTAAGCACGTCCCATAATATCTACAAACCTTCCAAAGCTCTGCCTTTATCTTCCATTTCCTGCTCCCTACGTTTCTCCTTCCCAATCAGGTTCTGAATTTCAGATTATTCTCCCCACATGCATTAACAGCATTTTCCCAGACTGCAGCTTATTTTCCTATTTCCTTCCCAGGTTATCAGGCTGTCTTGAGCTCTTTCTGTTATTTCTATTTTGGTGTTTGCAACAACTGCCAATTGACAATGCCCATAGTGGGCTGTATGAGACCACTCCCATGCCAGTGAAGATATTAAATGAGAGCAGCTCTACCTTTTATGGGTCCTGTAGAACATACAAGAAATTAATCCAATTTCCTTCTTTGGAAATGTAACAGGATCCTACAGAGTTCAGTAGAGAATGAGATCCTGTCCATTTTTTTTTTAAACTATTTTATAGAATTCTATTGAAGGTATGTAATTCTCTAATGCCAGAGGATGGGTAAAAGAACCTATACTAAGGTTTATCATCTTCTGTTATATTGCGTAGGACTTTTCTATAAAGGTAATGCTGATCCAGACAGCTGCTCAACAGCCAACTCTCCCAAATCAATACCCATTTCCTGTTGTAACAGCCTTTCCATGACAGGGCCCCTCCTCAAGCCAATCTGAATTACTTTGAGAAATAAGAGTGCTTTAGTGAACTCCAGTTAGATTCCAGTTGTTGTGCTCTGCTGCAGGGACACACTAGCTATTTCCTCACAGTAGGTCATGGGTTTGGCATCTTGCTATCACTCTGACCTCAACTATGTAAGCCTGTGATGTGGAAGTGGGACAAGTGCAGGGAACTGAGTCAGGGAAGCTGGGTTCTCTTCCTAGCTTTGTGACTTCCTTTATGTGTGATTTCTGGGCAAGTCACGTAAGTGCCCTGTACCTCTGCTTTCCCCTCTGTAAAATGAGAATAACAGTGCACACCCCTTCTTGCCTCAGGGACAAGAGGGAGGCTTATATAATACTTGGTAAAGTGCTGGAGATCTTTGGCTTAAAGAAACCACACTTGGGCACAGTATCCTTCTGATTTAAGTTTACTCTTTAACAACCAGTCTGTTTCCATGATGAACAACAGCTTTGTGGAGTGCTGGGCATGTATGCAGTGTTGCAGCCATGTCAGTCCCTGGATATTAAAGACATAAGGGGGTGAGGCAGACCCTATCTTTTATTGGACTAATTCCTGGTAGTGAGAGACACCAGCTTTCCTGCTGACAGGTCGCAGGCCCTGAGGAAGAGCTCTGTGTCCCTTGTCTCTCTCACCACCCGGAGTTGGTCCAATAAAAGATATTGCCTCACCCACCTTGTCTCTCTCAACCTGCTCTTGGGCAGATTGATGCAGTTGCTATTAAACTCCACTAGATGTCCTCTATCAGTAACTCCTCCTGTCCTACATGTATTTCAGGACCTTAGCTTCGCGCCAGTCCCTCCCCCACCTCTTGCCTTTTATGGTCCTAAGGCAGCAGTGGCCCAGCCATGGGCCATTGCAGAGGTATGCTGCTGAGGCATGTTGAAGAGAGACCCTTCCCCCTTTCTGCTTATTCCATCCTGCTCTGCTAGTTCTAAATACCACAATATAAGACCTGCAAAGAGTGATTTCCGGCTGGGGACGGCTCAGGGCAACTTCTTGTGGCTCGGGCAAAGTGAGATGTTTCCTGGCTCTGGCTAATTCAGCAAGGTTCCCACTCTGACAGCCATCTCACCCTTTCTCACCTGGGAGAGCTGCTGTACCACAAGGCACCTAGTTCCGTTCTCATCCGTGGTGACATGCAGGATGTACAGGAAGCATTAGAGAGTCTCTGCATAGCTGCCTTTCTCTCCTTTCCTGCACTTGTTTGCTAGTGAGATCATACTCACAGCACCTGCTAATCAGCTCCATCACAGCGATTTAGTGATTAAAGGCACAGTGCCTCTTCACCCTTCCAAAGCTGCAGAGTCCTTGGACAAATCTAATGCCACACTTTGCCTCTGGAGTGACATGGCATAGCCTGAGAGCAGAGGCATGGTGCAGCAAAGGCACAAATGCCCATTTTCTTCACTCACATCAATCCAAACGAACAAGCAGAAAAAGGTCATGCCAGGAGGCACTGGAATAATTGTAATGCAGCACAATTCATTCATGTCCCCATCAGTTCTCCACACAGTCCAAGAGGCAGAGAAGCTGAGCAGCAAGGGGATGATTGGTTCTGTCTCTAGGACTGGGGATGTGTTAACTACACTATTAGAAACCCCAATCCCTGGCAACTCCAGGAACAGGATCACCTTCTGTGGAACAACATTGTTTCCTTCCTTTTAAGCTGTCTGAAAAGAATAGTTGGCAATTTTCAAGTAACAAAAGCCCAACTCTAATCGATGCAACAGAGCTACCCTTTCCAAGGCACGGCTGTGTGAATAAGTTGTGTTTATCTGAAATTGTACATTCACTTAGAGCATTTCTTGACAGCCACAGTCAATACATCAAAATAATCAGTTGCAAATCAAAATATTCTGCTCAGTGAGTTTATCTTTGTAAATTATGGAAATTCTGACAAACCTACAAAAGCTGTTCCTTTTTACTTGTCTGGCTGTTAGTTGCTAGGAGAAGATTAATATCTCATGGCATTATGGTCATAGGTCAAATATTAGACCTTATCACAGATTCAAGGGTAATTACCTTTCCGATGGCACAGAACGCCACCCACAATGCCTAAGAGCTCAGAAGGAGTTGAAGGTTGGCTGCCTCTAGCTGGGGAATCCTAAACTATTGGACAATATAAGAGACAAGACAGAGTGTTTCCATTTAGTGCGTAGTACAAATTAGTCACTTTGAACATTTAGCAAAACAAAAACCCAGGAAACAAATACCTTCTCCAGTGCTAGTTTCTTGAAGTGTGAGGATCACCACCTGGAAACGCATGGAGGCTAGGTCCATCAATTGCTATTAGCCAGAGTAGTTATGGATGCAACCTATTGCTCTATGTGAACCTAAACCTCTGACTGCCAGAAGCTAGATCTGGCTGACGGGATGGCTCACTTGATAAAATGCCCTGTTCTATTCATTCCCTCTGAAGCACCTGGCAGCTGTTGGAAAACAGGCTTCTAGGCTAGATGGACTATTGGTCTTACCCAATATGACCATCCTTATGAAACCAGGAGACCCCTTCCTGGAGGGTTCATTACATGTCACTAGCTGTCTGAGGTTTGGTTATGCTCACCCATCTCAAAGTTAGTGTGGTTTATCACTCATTAGTGAAGGCCAAAGATCACTGCACACAACTGAAGTCCCCCACTCTTGTAGGGTGGCTTCTTTACAAATCTGCCTGAGGACTTTAAGCTAATGGGTTGGAGTTGGAGTTATTTTCCACCGACAAGGTTTGACTGAGTCTAACTGCGGGAATATTGATGTTCTACTGAGAAAATTCTTCCCCTGATTGATGCTGCGACAGAACTGCACCAAAGGCCTCTATTGAAGTCCTAACATTAGTTTTCCTGAGTTCATCTGCCTGCTCTTGCAAATTTTCAGCATGGTGTGGTCCTTGGAGCAGGAGAGGGAGTGAAAAGGAATGGGGAAAAGCCTGACATGATTGCCTGCTCCATCTACTGCAACAAGAGAAGAATCCAACTGAAAACCTCTGTTTTTACATCTGTTTCTAAAGATGGAGCAAACAACGTTGAGCTCCAACACCTTCAGCTCAAGTAATCTGAGGAGACTGTGACCTCTTACTGCTGGCCGTAAATCCTCTGAAAATAGAACCTAAGTGAATGAGCTGAATGACTCCCATGTTGCAGTCACTCCTGGCCTTCACTTCCCTTCCCTTGTTCTCCCTGGGCAGCACTCTCCCCACATGCCGCTAGCATATTATGATTTTAGAGACTGTTTGGAATATTTTATGGAGAAATCATTTCTCTCCCTTTGCCTGACAGGACATATTTCTAGGCTGACCAGAGAAGGTCTCTTCAGCTGCTGGCTGTAGTGAGGAGGGCAGGTCCAGAACCTCTAGCAATATGCATATTTCCTGCAGCTTTTCCCTGGCTTAGGTGGGAAAGCTGCTTGGGCTAGCTCCTTTCATACTTTTTCCTGAATCTTCCCGAATGCCACAAACATTCACAATGAACAGACACATCAAGCAGAACAAAACGTCCAGCCAATGCAAGATCAGCTGCCTTCCTACAAGATGACCTCTAGCTTACCCAGAAGTTATGGGCTGGATGCAGGAATCACTTGGTGAAATTGTTGTTTCTGTGTTGTGTTCTGCAGGAGGTCAGAGAAAATGATCAAAATGGTCCTTTCAGGTCTTAAAATCGCTGAATTTGTGAATCCTGCTGGGGAAGTCGGAGAACATTCCTTGGCCAAGGTGAGTGACCTGCTCTGGGAGAGCAGTGTGTCTCTGAGCTGCAGCAAGCTATCCTGAACACTAAATCCTGTGTTCCAAAAGGCATTTCCCAACTCATCTGAGATTTTTGTTAGTGAGGGTGAAAGTCAGAGATGCCTTTGAGGGGGACACTCTCATTTACACAAACAGTGAGCTCACATTTTCAGCATCATGCTCAGCTGGTGTGTCTGGTGAAAATGGGGGTCACCAAACCTGGAAGTGGGGCGGACTGTGCAAAATCTCTCTGGAAAAATATCATCAAATTTGCTAAAATAGGAAAAATATCACAAAACTACCAGGAACGTAGCAAAAATCCCAGCAATTAACTGAGTTCCTCTTCACCCAAAGTTCCAGGGCTATTTCAGGTTATGTCCTGAAGTCATCTGCTGGAGCAGGGGCAGGCACACCCAATCTGGGGTCCACATCAGGCCCTCTAACAATGGCATGGCTGGAGAAGTTGGTCTTGCCCATTTCCAGAGCCCTAGTGCTGCAGCAGGAGGAGGAGGTATGGGGAGACTGATTGTTGGGGGGACCTCTGTGATTGCTTTCAGTGCTGGAAGGGGCAGAATTGGGGTGAGTGTAAAATTAGCAGATGAGGAGACCCCAGGAAATGAGGTATCTCGCTCACTGCCTGAGAGACAGCTGGAGTTCCCAGAACCTGCTCAGCATCCCCTGGGGAAACCAGAACAGCAAACGACAGCCTAAAAATAGCTGACCAGGGCATATGTACTCATGACAAAATGAGAGCTGAAAAGAGATGGTCTAGAAGCTTTCCATGGAACAGGCCCCCAGCCCAACCCTTTGTCACTGAACACTTCAGACTAAGCTTCCATTGAATTGGAGGGTCCCTTCCACACACTCTAGGATAAGCATCTCTTTCCTTTTTAAAACCAAAATCCCTGGGTTTTTGCACAAACTTACCCTGCCTAAAGCTAAATTATCTGCTATGCACAGTCCAGCTCCAGGACTTTTCTCGGGGATCCCTCACCAGGGTGTTCCCAGCCTTGCAGGGAATTAGGGATGTCTGATCTCTCTATTCCAGGGCACCCATCATGGTGTTTCAAGTGCCAATGATATCCAGCCATGACAGACTCACTGAACCAGGGGTCGGCAACGTTTCCGAAGTGCTGTGCCAAGTCTTCATTTATTCACTCTAATTTAAGGTTTTGTGTGCCAGTAATACATTTTAACGTTTTTAGAAGGTCTCTTTCTATAAGTCTATAATAGATAATTAAACTGTTGTTGTATGTAAAGTAAATAAGGTTTTTTAAATGTTTAAGAAGCTTCATTTAAAATTAAATTAAAATGCAGAGCCCCCCGGACCGGTGGCCAGGACCCAGGCTGTGTGAGTGCCACTGAAAATCGGCTCATGTGCTGCCTTCGGCACCCATGCCATAGGTTGCCTACCCCTGCACTAAACCCTTTTTACAGCAGGTACCTCATGGAAACCATAACATTGCTCTGTTCTGAGAGAATCATGTTCCTCTCTCCTCCCTTCCACCCGTCCCTCTTCCTTGGTTTGTTCTTCTCTGAGACATTCACATGGAAATAATATCTTTGTTTAGTCAAATTCCCTCTGCTTGTGACATCATCACCAGCGTCAGAGAAACCACTTGTGATGTCAAGCACAGAGGATTCTGACCTAAGCTGGAGGAGCAAATGAACTCCTAAGAGACACTGTTTCCATACAGATATCCATAGGAATGAAAACCAAGAGAAGAGAAGTTGCAGATCCTGAAGGATACCTAGTCTGATGGATTTCCAGAGAGCCCAAGCAGAGTTTAACAGGCAGTTTTGGCCCAGTTGCTGATCTCCACTGAGGTATCAAAGTTTCCCAGAGCCAATGGCTCATCAGGCTGATGCAATTAAAGCACATGGATTTCCTAGCCAATGGTACACAAGGGAGTGATGTGGCCAGCATCACATCTGCCCACCTTTGACTGCCATAACCCAATGGAACAGGTATCCAGTTTGCAGCTTGCTGAACTGCAGATGGCCTGTCAATGTGAGATGCAAACCCACACTCTTCAGAATTGTAGTTAAGCACCTTAACCACTCAGCCACCACACCACTAGGCTAGGAGCGCTCTTTATTTGCGAGGTGTGTCTGGTTTAGCTTTCTCCCTCCCCTTGTGGTTTTTACCTTTTTAAATGGAAGCTTTTCCTTCTACAGACTTTCCACCTTAATACTTAATGTGCAAGAACCCTTTGTTTGATTTTGAGGCATCTTATGCAGACTGTCAGCTAGATCACCAGTGTTGTGTGCTGCAGAATCACAAAGCACCTACCTGGATTCCCTTAGCAAATGCTTAACTTCTATATAAACAACGACTGGTATTTCAAGGAGGGGCAAAGATGAAAGCATCCAGTCTAACCAGCTCAGAGACCAGCATGCTTCTCACTAGTCATTCTCATTCTGGATTTCCATGCAGCTGGCTCTAGACTAATTAGTTAAACAGGTGTTGTCTAGATCATTAGTTGCAATAATGTAGCATATTTTTGTCTGTTCCTGGGCTCTTCTAGCAGAAGGAGTAGAGCCATATACTGGTTGGCATCATACTTAACCCATAGGTAATAGACTTGGAGATTATTAACTGATTAGTGGATTTAAATGGTGTGCAAATCACATTCTAACTGCAGATGAGATGCTTTCAGTGCCAGAATGAACTGTCATGGGAGGTGCATTGTGGACAGTCAGCTGTTTACCAGCTTCCTAAAAGAACTCTCATCCCCCACGTAGGAGGAAGAGTGGGAATTAAACTGTAACTTCCAGATTCTGGTTTAAGCAACCCATAATGCTGGTTTAGAGGAGGAGTGTTGAGGCCAGACTCTCCCATGTTCCACTACAAAAATAGAAACCCACCACCCACTCCCAACACTTACCCTGTCTAATAGAGTTAATGGAGCTGTGCTAGGCAGCTTGATAAGAGAGAACTTTCTAGCACAGTGTGATGCACAGAGGGCCACCAATGCACCCAATGAATCTTTCCAAAACCTCTGAAAACATAAAAACTTGGTGTAATCCACTGAGAGGATAAAGCTTCAGGGCAGTTACTGGGTTGGTGAAGTCATGTTGCAATCAGCCGTGCTCAGACACTGGCTGAACCTGTGAATGTGATGCTTGAGAGAGCAAAATCAGCGGAAGGAAGCTGGCTGGGCTGCGTCTCAGCAGAATGCTGAAAGGAAAGGCTGGTGGGGAGCTGCATTGCTGACTGATTCAGGTGCAAGGAGGAGAGAAACTGCCTCACCACAAACCAGAGTGCTTGCTTCCTCTCTCTGCAAAGAGAAAAGAATGTGCCCATGCAGGGAACTCCCCTGCACCTACATTTACATTGACTGTGAGGTTTGTGCCTCCCTGGCACCCACTATTGGAAGTAGATGGCATGATCCAAAGAATTCTGAAACGGGGCAGCTGCATTTTTTAATAACACCAAATGTTTCTGTCTTGTGAATGAGGCGACACCCTGTAATTCCATTAGCAAGAACCTTACCATCACTATCTTTCAGGGCAAGTGGAATCCATCCCAGAATCCTCTACTCATGCCTTTTGACATTGTGTGCCTGGATCAAGGGCCGTTCTGGCTCTTAACTTGAATCTGAATCTGAGCCCAAGCCTGGAGATCAGCTGTCTTTAGCGTCCCCTCCTACAATCAGACACCATAGAGCAGCCCAGCTTATTGCAGGCCATATGGCTTCCCACCACCTCATCAGGTACACCGGAGCAGGCCACTCTCTGCAATTATGAACTGTCTTACATTTCTTCTACACCTTTCATGCAGCAGGATCCTCAGGTGTTTTAGGGACTGGAAAAACTGCTAAAAAACAATGCTTGGGGACCACTTCACTCTGAGATGGAGTGTGGTACCTCTTTATTATTCATGTAGCCACACAGCTTGACAATGAAGGGAAGAGGGTAAAGAAGAATTGAAACTGCAGGGAGAATACAGAGGCTCTGCATAGAGTTCCCTGAGATACAGCTGGGCCAAGCCACAAGTGCTAATACAGCAACTCTTAAAGGACTGGGAATTTCTGATAACCACAAGAGGTGCTCAGGCCCCAGGTGTGCAACTTTTCAAAGAGATGGCAACCCTAGTACAGTCAGTGTCCCAGCGCTATGCAGGGGCATTGGCATTTGTAGGAAGAGCATCACCAACTGACTCAGCCAACCACTTCCTGCAGCACCAATGTGTCCCATGGAGGTTTCCTCCTCCAGAACTGGCTCAGTCCAACCCCATAATAATAATTTGTTTGTGTTTCTGTTATCTCAGCAGTGTGAGGTCCCATCAATGGGAAGATTAGGTCCTGCTCTGGGTGGCAGAATGTTACTAGTGCTGTATCTGATATATGACTTGTCAGCTACAGCCCCAAGGACTATTTTCTCCCCTACCTGGCATTTGCAGCTGTATCTGTTGTGCAGGCCATTTGTGTATTTATATTCCCAGGGCCCCAACCGTAATCAGTGCCCTGTTTCACAAATGTAACTAGGCATTTCAGCACCTGTAATGAGCAAGCATATTTGTGTCTCCTTCAGGGTTTGGGATTTTTTGTTATTTTTCTGCCCCCACATCTGCCCCACTTGCCCTGCCCTAGTTACAGCCCTGCCTATTGCGCTAGGTGCTGTACAAGCCCATAGGAAGAGATCACCCCTATCCTGAAGAGCTTGCCTACGGCTAGAGGACGGTGATGGCTGGTGCCCCTAGACGGTGTATGTCCCTGCAGGAAGCCCCACTCTTCAGTTCTAGGACTGAGTGAGCCTTGGTGTCCCCCAGCGGGCCCCCACTCCCCCCGCTACTGCCTGTGAATCCTGCTGGGAGTGAATCTCTTATGCTATTGTTGTGCCTCCCTCCCCCTTTCCCAGCCATCTCCTGCTCCCATCCCACTCCCAAGTCTGCTGCACATCTCCCTGGCTAAGCACAGGCTTTTCCACTGTATTTTTAGTCTTAGTAAAAATAAATAAATAAATCTCTGCACTTCAATAGCTTAATCAACCATCTTGGCTCCCTTACAACTGGGTCAGGCCTGGGATTGACTGAGAACTTGAAGTCTAATCCTTCACCTGCCTTTGAGGGAGGATTTGCTTGTGTGGGTGGGAAGCTTTAGAAGTTTGTGCACATGACATGGAGGCACTTCTGCTAAGCTGCATTCCTGTGCGCCCTGCCTGGAGACTCACAGGCACCGAGACCTACCTCACTGGATAACACACTGAGCACCCCACTGTAATTCACCTGCCATGATTTCCTAAAGCATGCTGCCTCGAGGAGGAGCCCACAGCAACAACTGTGCTGATTTGCTGGTATTGGAAGACAAGAGGGACTTGCGGGAATGATCTCCCTGGTCATCAGGCTCCTGAGTTTTAATGAGACACTAGATAGACTTAGACGCCAGTTTTCACAGGACTTTCATGTCCCAGGAGAAATGAAGGTAGGGGTTTGGCCTACTCCCAAGAAATGTTTGCTTGTATAGTAGAACTGCAAAATTCAGAGAGATTAGCAGTCTCTGCTCAGGAGAGGCCCAGGTCTGGAAAAGCAGGGAATGCTGCAAGTTGGGAATGAGCTGCATGGGCAGAGCTGAGTGGGTGTCTGGATCTAGGAGTATTTCAGGAGGATACACTTTAAAAGTGCTTGCCTGAGCAAGAGTGGGGGAGGTGGGTCCAAGTTTCACAGCAGTTGTAACAGCAGCAAACATTATAGGCCAGGTTGAGATGGTGCTTTCATTCTTTAGACTGTTTCTTGGGAGGATGCTGAAGTTTCCTATGTTCAGTATCAGCCCAAAGGTGACATTTTAAAAGAAAGTTTGTATAAAATCAGCTTAATCTCTTTTGAGTTATGGGTACCAGAGTGTGAAAGTAACACCTTTCTTCTTTCAAAGGACAAAAGTCACCTTTGGTGTTGTGTATGCACAGTTATTAAAAGCTACAAAACCCTATTTGGAAATATTATTAGCTGTCATTGATACGGATGGATCTTCAGTATATCATAGACCCTGTGCCTGCAATTAGACCTGTGTGGGTATGTTTGCAAGATCAAGGCTTTGTTTGTACTAGATGGAATATCTTAGTTTGACTACATGGAATATGATAAAGAACTAGGAGGCCTGTGCTTTGACTACCTTTCTTAGGAGTAGTTTGCCAATTTATTTTGGAATATAGTGTGTGATAAGAAGCAGGACTTTGGTGTTTGATGCTATGGTGAAAGTTTTTGCTTTGCTGCCTTTGACCCTTCCCTTTTGATGAGAAATGAGTTGAGTGTTCTCAGCCTGGCCTCTAAAGGACAAGAAAATTTCTGCCTGCCACTATAACTGATTATGGAAAGGCTGCCAGCGGAAAGTGAACTGGGTGAGGGAGAAAGCCCTAGCAAATGACAAGGAGAGACAAGCGGGATTTTACTTTCTAAGCCTTAAACTGGTGGAGAGAATGAAGCATTTCACAATCCCAAAGGGATCACTTCAATTTCTTTCCCAGATCCCTCAGAGTTAACACAGCAGGCAGCCAAGGGCTGAGCCAGCATATTGGTGCCTGCTCTGCACCTACACAAGGGAATAGGGGAAGGGGAGGATGACTTGAAGGGGAAGGAAATCCAGTTGCCATCTCCAGCTCCTTTGGGGCCAGATGGGAGTCAGCCCCCCACCCAGTTGTGTGGCTTTTGTTGCTGATGAGCCTTTGTTGACTATGTTCTGCTCAGTGTTTTGTGTCCAAAATTAAATCTGACTCTAGCAGCTCCTTGTCTGATTTTAGAGCATGGCTAGAAAGTGGAGCTTTCTGGGCTTCTAGTAAGCATTGGCACCATGTTTATTTCTTGATGGAAATCTTTGTGATTCCAGTGGATGGAGATGATTGGAAAACCCTGTGCAAAACACTCCAACCCTTTCACAACTCACTGAGCAGCTGACTGGTTTCATGCTGCTGCTGCCTGTGCAGTGTCTGCAGGAGACATGTGTACAGATGGGTTTCTCTAGAAGAAAATCTCATAATTACACTCAGCTGACAATAAACTGTATCAGCTTAAGTGATAAACAGCATATCAGAGCCCAGCACCCACCCCTCTCTGTAAGGCTGCTTTATATCCAGAGAGACATCAAGGAAGTTGCAGAAGGGAGAGAGCAGAAGCCGGGAGGCTTTCAGCTCCCACAGACAAGCCAGCTTCCCAGTCCTTATGACAGGTAGGGAAAGAGAATTCCCTTAGCTCCTCAGACTTATACTTTCCCTCCCCAACTTCCATAGTAGGGAAAGATTCCCCTTTATGTGAGAGCACTTTTTCATCATTGCTTAGTGTCCCATTGCTCTGCTTTGCTGGAGTGGTCCTCATGTTCCTCCTACAGACCTGGCATTCTGGTAGTGGATTGTGGGCCTGCTCTTCCTCTCACATACCCCAGGGTAAGTTGGGAGTGACTCCACTGAAGTCAATGGAGGTAATAGTGCAGGATGTGAGGAGAGTCAAAGCCTGAGTCCATAACCAGACCATCATGTGTCCCAGATCTGATTTTCCTGCCCTTTTCCTGATTTCATTGCCAGGTGTCTAAGAAGATTAAAGACAGATCTTCTCTGGGGCCCTTTAATGACCCCCTCTTCCCCCCTAGTTAGGAATGGAGGGATAGAGAAACATGACCCAGAGCTTTCAGGGAATGGGGATTATTCTCATTTGAGTCTCCCAAAGGAAGGTACTCTCTCTTCCCCCATCCACATGTGCATGGGTCTCCCAAGATCTGGGCTGGCACTTCCATTTAGCTGACCTAGGTGGTTGCCTAGGGCACCAGGATTTGGAAGGGTGGCAATTCGCGGTGGGGGGTCCTTCCGCGCTCTGGGTCAGTGGTGGTAATTCTGCAGTGGGTCCTTCACTCGCTCCGGGACCCGCCGCTGAAGTGCCCCGAAGACCGGGAGTGTGGAAGGACCCCCCCCACCGCTAAATTGCCGCCAACGACCGGGAGCGTGGAAGGACCCCCACCTAGGGCACCAAAAACCCTGGCGCCACTCCTGCCCAAGATGAACAGAATTTAAGAACATAAGAACAGCCATACTAGGTCAGACCAATGGTCCATCTAGTCCAGGATCCTGTCTCCCACAGTGGCTGGTGCAAGATGCTTCAGAGGGAGTGAACAGAACAGGGGAATTTGTATCAAATGATCCATCCTCTGGCATACACTCTGAACTTCTGGCAGTTAGAGGTTTAGGGACATCCAGAGCATAGGGTTGCATCCATTATCATCTTGGCTAATAGCCATTGATGGGCCGATCCTCTATGAACCTATAATTCTTTTTTGAACCCAGTTATACGTTTGGCCTTCATGCAGAGATGCTGGAACTAGGGGTGCTGGGGTGCTGCCACACCTCTGGCTCGAAGTGGTTTCCATCATATACAGGGTCTACAGTTTTGTTCAACAGTTTTCAGCACTCCCGCTATAAAATTTGTTCCAGCACCCCTGCCTTCATGACATCTCCTGGCAACAAGTTCCACAGGGTGACTATGCATGGTGTGTAGAAGTACTGCCTTATTTTTTTAAACCTGCTGATTATTAATTTCATTGGGTAACCGCAGGTTCTTGTATTATGTGAATGGGTAAATTACACTTTCTAGTCACTTTCTGCACACTAGTCATGATTGTGTAGGCCACCTTTATCATCTCACCCCTTAGTTCTGTCTTTTCTAAGCTGTATCATCCCACTCTTTTTATTCTCTCCTCATATGGAAGATGTTCCAGACTCTGTACTTTATGCCCTTCTCTGTACTTTTGTTGACCTTTTTTTTACTTTTTCCAATTCTAATATATCCTTTTTGAGATGGGGCAACCAGAACTGCACTCAGTATTCAAGATGTGGGCGTACCATGAATTTATATAGAGGCATTATCATAGTTCCTGTCTTATTATCCATCCCTTTCCTAATGGTTCTAACATTCTGTTCGCTTTTTTGACTGCTGCTGCACATTGGGTGGATGTTTTCCGAGAACAAGCCACAATGACACCAAGATCTCTTTCTTGAGTGGTAACAGTGAATTTAGACCCCATCATTTTGTCTGTATAGTTGTGATTATGTTTTCCAATGTGCATCACTTTGCATTTATCAACACTGAGTTTCATAAGCCATTTTGTTGCCTAGTCATCCAGTTTTGTGAGATTCTTGTGTAACTCATCACAGTCAGTTTGGACTTAACTATCTTGAGTAATTTTGTGCCATCTGCAAACTTTGCCATCTCAATGTTTACTCCTTTTTCCAGATCATTTGTGAATATGTTGAACTGCATTGGTCCCAGTACAGATCCTCTCCACTGTGAAAACTGACCGCGTATCCTTTGTTTCCTATCTTTCAACCAATTTTTAATCCAGAAGAGGATCTTCCCTCTTATCTCATGGCTGCCTACTTTACTTAAGAGCCTTTGGTGGAACACCTTGTCAAAGGTTTTCTGAAAGTCCAAGTACACTGTATCCACTGGATTACCCTTGTCCATATGCTTGTTGACCCCTTCAGCGAATTCTAATGGATTGGTGAGGCAAGATTTTCTTGTGCAAAATCTGTGATGACTCTTCCCCAGCATACCATGTTCATCTATGTATATCAGTGGTCCCCAACGCGGTGCCTGTGGATGCCACGGCGCCCGCCAGGGCATCTATGTGTGCCTGTGTACTGTCCAGTGGAGGAGCATCCGCCGAAATGCTGCTGAGAAGCAGTGTCATCCAGAGGCATCACCGCCGAAATGCTGCTGATTTTCAGTGGCTTTTCGGCAGTGACGCCTCTGGATGACGCTGCTTGTCTGTGGCATTTTGGTGGCGACAGCTATTGATGTTGCTGCTTCTCAGCGGCATTTCAGTGGATGCTCATCCGCCGGCCATGTCCTTGCTGGCTTGTGGTCCAGCACCTACCAGACGAAAAAGGTTGGGGACCACTGATGTATATGATAAGTCTATTCTTTACTATAGTTTTCAACCAATGTGGTTGGTACTGAAGTTAGGGTTACTGGCCTGTAATTGCCAGGATCACCTCTGGAGCGTCTTTTAAAAATTGTTGTTGCCTTACCATCTGCCAGTCACCTGGTACATAGACTAATTCAAGTGGTAGGTTACAACCACAGTTAGTAGTTCTGCGATTTCATATTTGAGTTCCTTCAGAACTCTTGAGTGAATTCCATCTGGTTCTGTTGACTTATTATTGTTTAATTTATTGATTTATTTCAATACCTCAATCTGGGTCAGTTCCTCAGATTTGTCAACTAAAAAGAGTGGCTTACTTGTGAGGCTCTCCCTCACCTCCTCTGCAATGAAAACTGATGCAAATAATTCATTTAGCTTCTCTGCAACAACCTTGTCTTCCTTGAATGCTCCTTTAGCATCTTGACGGTTCAGAAGTCCCACTGATGTTTGGCAGCCTTCCTGCTTCTGATATATTATTTTAAATGTTACTGTTTATTTTCCTGTCTTTTGCTAGTTGCTCTTCAAATTATTTTTTGGCCTGCCCAGTTATACTTTTACACTTGACTTGCCAGAGTTCATGCTCATTTCTGTATTCCTCAGTCGGATTTAACTTCCAAATTTGTCTTTTTGCCTCTAACTGCCTCTTTTACTCTGTTGGTTAGCCATGGTGGCATTATTTTTGGTCCTCTTGCCTTTTTTTTTTTTTTTTTAATTTGAGGTATGGATATAGTTTGAGCCTCTATTATGGTGTTTTAAAAAACTTGCCATGCAGCTTGCAGGCATTTCACTCTTGTAACTGTTCTTTTAATTTCCATTTAACTATCCTCCTTATTTTTGTGTAGTTCCCCTTTTTTAAGTTTAATGCTACTGTGGTGGGTTTCTTTGGTATTTTCCCCCCTGAGAAAGATGTTAAATTTAATTACTTTATGGTCGTTATCACCTAGCTGTTTAAATTCTCCTCTTGGACCACATCCTGTGGACCACTTAGGACTAACTCAAGAATTGCCTCTCCACTCACAGGTTCCAGGACTAGCTGCTTCAAGAATCAGTCATTAATGGTGTCTAGAAATGTTATTTCTGCATTCCATCCTGAGGTGACATGTTCCAAGTCAATGTAGGGGTAGTCGAAATCCCCCATTGTTATTGGGTTTTCTGGTATTGTAGCCTTTCTAATCTCCCTGAGCCTTTCACAATCACTGTCACCATTCTGGTCAGGCAGTCGGCAGTATATTCCTGCTGCTATACTGTTATTATTCAACCATGGAATTTCTCTCCATCGAGATTCTATGGTACAGTTTTATTCATTTAAGATTTTTACTATATTTGACTCTATGCTTTCTTTCACATATAGTGCCACTGACCCATCAGTGTGACCTACTCTGTCATTCCTATATATTTTGTGCCCTGTTATTATCGTGTCTCTTGATTGTCATCATTTCACCCAGGTTCTCTGCTGCCTGTTATATCAATATCCTCATTTAATACCAGGCCCTCAAGTTCACCCATCTTAGTGTTTAGACTTCTTGCATTTGCATTCAAACATGTACAAAATTTGTCAATTTTGTAAGTCTGTCTCTCTCACACTTACTTCCTACCAGGACCCAAGTCTCCTGCATTGACTCCCTGCTTCAGAGAACTGAGCTGTCATTTCTCTGCTCCTCCCAAGTAGCCTGTTGTCTAGGACAAGAATTAACAGGATTAAAGAGATCAAATATAGTCATCTCAAAACAAGGAATAAATCCTTAGAACATCACACCAACTGGGAGGATTTAGGAGCTTTAGCTGGCCAGATTTTGTCCTCCAAACTGCCAACCCCATCTGTAAATTCTGCATTACTCCTCTTGCAAATGGTACCATGTATGTTTTGCCTCCCAGCCTCTTCATCAGCCACATGAAAGCAAGCTCCGTTGTGCTTTGTTAATCTGTCTGTAAAAGTTCATTGTATGCATCCCACAAGTGTCTCATTCTTGTGGATTTTACATGCAGCCAGGGTGAGAGTTTTCTCTCCCATGTCACTGAGAAGCCAGTACAAGAAGACAGAATTTATTTTAACTGACCGCAAAAAGAACAAGGCATACTTGTGGCACCTTAGAGACTAACAAACTTCTTGTTAGAGACTAACAAACTCTAAGATGCCACAAGTACGCCTCGTTCTTTTTGCTGATATAGACTAACACGGCTACCACTCTGAAATGTAACTGACTGGTAGCTCCCAAAGCCAAGGTGTCTGGTTTACAAGCAATTTAAGCTTCAAACTTTCCTTATAGCTTGTGAAGTTGTTTCTGTTTACAAATGATGCTCACACTTGACCCGATTCTCAATGTCTTTGTCTGCACTAGCCCTTTCCCCCTATAATTTACCGCTGTTGCTGCCGCTGGTGCAACTCCATTGATGGTAACAATGGTGGGAGTTCCAGCATGGACACGGTGCTAGTAGCCACCAGCATTGTATCCCTGTGCCCCCTAGATCTGCTGTTTAAGGCCAATGGCTGGTCTACGCTAGCACGCACGCTCCTACTGTTGCACCCACTCGTGGACAGATTCTTGAAGGGGGATGGGCTTTTAATGGGGCCAAAGTGAGGAGAGAAAGATGGCTTTAGCTGCAGAATGTTGGGTAGACTCAAGGGGTGTGGTGGGGACACGCCCCTGGTTTATAGAAAATGATTTGGGTTCCTGTATGGGATTTTGAGTAAATCCCAGCTGTTGTTGCAGCAGGAGCTCTCTCTTTCCTCCCCATTGTGAATAAACTCTCTCTTGCTGTAGCTGAGCCCAGCAGTGCTAACATTGGGTTTGAACTGTGAGGCATAGGGAAAGGTTGTATTTCGAAAGAGACAATAATTGCAAGTCAGATTTGCTTGTTCAATACTCTATTGACAGATTTGCCTTGGCAACCTGGAGCAGGGTTTCACTGTGCGTGTCTTACCTCATGGCATCCTATTGATTTTTTTTTTAAGCCTACCTACTCATCCTTTCCTTGTCTTCCTCTTCAGCCTGAAGTGTGACCCCAGGAAAGGGGATATTATCACCTGCATTTCAGACTGGCCCAGGCTTCAACAGCAAAGGCAAGCCAAGCCTGACAAAGGCAAAAAAGCACCTACGTAGGCCTGACTCCTTGTGGGAATGAATGAGATCTAGTGAGAGCTGGAAACATCCCCTCCCCCAGGCCT
Organism: Chelonoidis abingdonii; assembly: GCF_003597395.2. Taxonomy (NCBI): domain Eukaryota; kingdom Metazoa; phylum Chordata; order Testudines; family Testudinidae; genus Chelonoidis; species Chelonoidis abingdonii. The sequence goes on from NC_133781.1 coordinate 31,182,096, forward strand.
CCAAGAACATAGAACAAAGGCTGGTTGCAGAGTCCAAGCCCTGCTGGTTAGGCCCACTGTCCCATGGAGGAAATATTGGAGCTATTTATGAATTACAGTAGAAACTCAGAGTTACGAACACCTTGGGAATGGAGGTTGTTCATAACTCTGAAATGTTCATAACTCTGAACAAAATGTTATGGTTGTTCTTTCAAAGGCTTACAACTGAACATTGACTTAATACAGCTTTGAAACTTCACTATTCTGAAGAAAAATGCTGCTTTTAACCATCTTAATGTAAATGAAACAAGCACAGACATCGTTTCCTTACCTTGTCAAATCTTTTTAAAACTTTCCCTTTATTTTTTCAGTAGTTTATGTTTAACATAGCACTGCATTGTATTTGCTTTATTTTCTTTTCCCTATACTCCTGCCTGATTATGTATGATTATGTATTTCTGGTTCCAGATGATGTGTGTGGTTGACCAGCTAGTTTGTAACTCTGGTGTTTGTAACTCTGAGGTTTTACTGTACCTTCCTGTTTTTTTCTTCAACCTGATGTGATACCATATGGTTCCCAAGACAACACCAGCCCTTCTGTAGAGGACAGAGAGAAAATCTGAACACCCATACCATAATTTGGGTGTCTTCTCTGGGGGATTGGAGGATTAGAGTTTTAAAAAGAATCTGTTTGAATTGCTGCTGTTGATATAGTCTAATAAGTGATGTGGAAAATGATTGCATATGAAATCAGTGCTGCTTGATAGCCAGTGTATAGCAGGTGTGCAGAAGATATTGGCATGGTAGGTGGAAGGGAAGATGGTACATCCTTCCTTTCAGAGAGACAAAATTCAACCCAAAATCCATCACTTATGCCCAGGTCTTTTTCAAGATAAATGTTTGTAAATAATAATTCAAATATTAAACACAGATAGCTGCTCAGTGGTAGAAGGAAGGAACATGGCTTGAAAGTATTTGAACAAAGTGGATTTTGGTCTGATTCCTTAACACCTGCAGGAAATCCATCTGTCTCTGGCTACTGTGATTTGTACTGCAATACCAGTCAGAGACCCTAATCAGGATCAGAGCCTCACTGTGCTGTGCTCTGCACAAACATAAAATACAAACCAGTCCCTGCCCTAGGAGTTTACAATATAAATGGGATCCTACAATCAATTTCTCTATCTATTTCTGTCTAGTTGGAGTAGAGTTGAGGGCAGAAGCTTAGCTTCTTAAAATGAGCACACGTGTACATTTACTCTGTTCTACAGATAAATAGTCATCGGAATAGCTCTTTGTGCTGGTGTATTTTAGAGACAAATATATTTTCACATTGTTGCTGTATAGTAAATAATAAATCAAATTAAATTACCATTATCCTGGTATTTGAAAGGCAGCAACATCTCTCTCACTTCTTTACATTTGAAAACCTTTTTCTCTCTCACATTTGGAATATTTCCAGCACCTGGCTAAGAGGAGACAGCAGTTAAAAATATTCAGAAGAGCCAGCTCTCTTTATTTGGGATATTTAATGTGGTTCCACTGTCTATGGTCTGAAATAAGGCATGATTTTTAGAAACTACAAGGGAAAGGATGTATCAGTTCATGAACCTCCACTATTTGAGTGTGGCAAAAAATACAAAATTGCCACTATTGTAATCATTACTGTCAAATCATGTGCAATCAGCCTCATAACAGAAACCAGATGAGCATCCTGCAGAAATCTATAGTGTCGGATCTGGTAGTGAACTATTTGAATCGTTAGAAATGGAATTATTAAAATGCTTTTAATGCTGGTTCTCACTGGGGTTTTCACCTTGATAGTTTGCCAATAGCTTGCATCTTGCACCTGAGGCAGGTTTCATGAAGATGCAGAATAAATCTATTAATGTGTTTAGAAAAGTAGAGAGAGGCAGCTTTGGACCCTTTTATTGTCGGTTCTGGGTTGTGCCTTATGAGGAAGTACTGAGCTGTTCAGAACACATCCAGCCATCAAAGTTCTGGGAAATCAGCTTGGGATGAGTGTGGCCAGACTACTGAGATGCCCCAGTTTCTCTGCTGTGTTTCTAACTGCACATGTTTGAACACATTTTCCAGTTCACCCAGATTTGGGGGGGGTTGCATCACAGCATTCCACTCCCTTGGCACTTAGTTTTATTGCAAACATTTGGTTTTGCTCCACTTGTCTTTTTTGCCAATAGCAGAAGGTTGGCATGTCAAAGGGGGTTAACGAGCTGTAGGGGCTTACATGTCAATGAAAATATAGTTTAGGAAAATTGCTCTTTAGTTAAAAAAAAATAAAAATAAAAAATCCTTCCAGCATGTGCTTTATTTCAGCTGCTCTTCCCAATGGATAATAATTCTTACATTAAGACCTCCAGGGAAATCAAAATTGTAATTTCAGTTTGCTTTTGATTGGCTTGGTTCTGTGATAGCACAGACACAGGTGACATTCAGCACTCCCTTTTGTTATACACTTACATTGCCTTTCATTAAAAAGTAGTCCTCCTGTAAGTGACAAACCATTTCTCTGTTCTGTCATTTTCTTTTCTGCTAAATGCTCAATGAAATCTTCCAACTAAACTTCACTTTGTGTTTCCTGGTTTCCTCCTTAAATCTATGGAGCAGAGTAATCTGCTCACCCACTTAGGAGCAGGACCTCAATCTGCTCTTATTAACACCAGTGTAAGTCAGGAATTTGAAGTCAGTGAGTCTAGGTAGAGAGCCAGCACACAGCTTTCAGGACCTAAGCCATGTCTATGGCTCCTACACTCCCTTGGGGCAGGGATCCATTTTACTCTAAAGCTGAGGCAAATCAGGCCTGTCTGGGAGTTTGCTGCTCAGGAGAGGGAGTGGGCAGCTGAGGTCCTGTGTTAAGTGACTATTGGAAAGTCTCCTCAAGGTTGCAAGACAGGAACATTTGAACTTTAGTTAGAGATCATTTCAACTAGGCAGCTGCTTTGGTCGCTGTCCATTTGTTCCCCAGGTAGATTCAGGCAGCCAGGATTTCAGGGAGACCTGGCCTTTGCTAGCTGTAGCTGTAGGGAGAGGGGATACTCCCACTTGTGACCAGGACTGGAGTGAGGGAGAGGAATTCTGTTGAGGGAAGGGATTACAGCCTCCCCTGACAGCCAGATCAGCCCACTCTGCATGTCCACCTCTCCGGTGGCTTTGCTCTGGCCTGGCCACCTGCTCTCAAGCCAGTGCACTCTGGTTGTAACCCTGCTCTTGATCCCCTGTTTGGCCAGGGCTCAGGATGGGAGGATGTTCTCAACAGCAGCCATGGGGACAGGGAGTTTCACATGGAGGTCTGGCATTGGGGAGTCTTCTGGCCAGCTCCAGGTGGAGAAGAAGGGTGACCACAAGTGCCTTGTGCTGCCTAGGAGCAAAGCCTGCTCGCTATACTCCACTCCACTCACTCCAGCCCTGCCCCCGGCAGTCACTCCGCGAACTGCACCTGAATGGGGCTCTGGCGCCTGGGGAGGGGGAAGGTGAGGTGATCAGCTGGATGTGCGGGCTCCTGGCTGGGCGGGCGCGCCCCCTGCCCTTGACTCCTCTGTTTCTCCCTCCTCTGTTTGCTGTGGGGCTGCAGCGCCGCTCTTCCGTTTGCGCGACTTCTTCCGCCCTTGCGCTCTGTGCGCAGCTGCAGCTCCTGCGCCTTTTCCTTCTGCAGAAGGACTCGCCCTCGCCCTAAATCGTTACTATTTCCATCCCGGCCTCTTTGGCCGGCTTTTGCTAGCTATCTCCTACTAGCTGCCAAAGTCATCTTCCTTTGCGCCGCCCTCCCTGTCCTACACAGGAGCGGTAGGGAAGATGGATGGGTGTCAGGCGCAGGAGAGGGTGCTCATCGATTGTCAGCTGGAAAATTAATGGGCATTTGATCGCCTTCCTCCTCCACTCACTAGCAAAACAAACACACCTCTGTAAGGAAGGAGGCAGGGCTGAAAGCCTCTCTGTGAATTGCAGGCGGAAGCTAGGAGATGGGGGCGCTTTTATATCCTTGCCACGGAGAACCAGGGCAAGTCAAGATCATCCCATCCCGGTGCTTCGCGGCCCCTGCTCACACGCGCTGAAGAGCCCCCCCCCCCCGCATAAGGGAAGGCTGGAGACAGGAGCAGAGAACTCCTCCTTGACTGCTTCCAGCCCGCTGCATTGCCGCGGCCGGGACTTGCTAATGGGGCGGGCGGGGCTGGGGCGAATGGCCCATCTCATAGTATCTTGGAGCTCCGCTGCTCTCCGACGCAGGCACCGCACTTCATACGTGCCCGCCAGCGGCCTGGCTGGCATCACAAACCCTGCGACGAGCGGGGAGTCCCTGTGCGGGGACGTCCGGAGAGCCCATCCCTCCCCCTGTGAAAGGGGCCCACCCCCCGCAATGCGGTGGCCCAGAGACCATCCCTGCTCTGCTCTCCCGAGTCACTGCGGGCCCTGCGCGCTTGTCACTCACCCTCGGCCCCCAGGAACCCGCCTCCCAATACAGGAGCCGCCTGAGGCTGAGCTGGGCAGAGACCCCTGGGACTGAATAACCCAAGGGGGTCTCCCCGCCTGCCCTGGAGCTCCCCTCGCGGTCACTGGCCTCTCGGAACCGGCCCCCCGGCACACCCGAGGAGAGCCTCTCGCAGCGTGTCTGGCCTGGGCAGCGAGGGCAGCTCCAGGACCTTCCTGCTCCGGTCACTAGCCACCCCCGAGCTCCAGCTTCGGCACCTCTGGGCGGGCTCTGGGGCGCCCTTCTGGGCATGTTCAAGGGGGAGGGTTTTCAGCCTCCTGCTGAATCGTTCGCTGATCATTCCCGGGTGCGGTATCTCCGCGGGTCCCAAAGCGCCTCCACGCGCCGAGAAAACCCGCGTGGGGAGGGTAGTTTAATTAACTGGGGTGGAGGGATCCTGCTTTGTACCGCCCGACTGCCGCTGCACGGCGCTTTCGGGGAAATGTCTCTCCGACTTGCGGCTGGAGGGAGCCGAGCAGCCGGGCCCCCTGGGTAACCGACTGCCCGGGCCAGTGCCTGGGAACGCCGCCCCGAGCGCAGGCAGGCGGCGCAGCTCCCCGCAAGGAACAAAGCCGAGCCCGTGCCAGTTACCTGCAGCTGCGGGCAGGGGCAGGGGCAGGCCGAGAAATGCCTCGAGACACGTCAGAAGCTGCGCAGAGCAAGACTCTGTTGCCAAGTGTAATTTTCCTGGCTGCCTCGCGCTTGCTTCGCTCTGCAGGATTCACCTGCCAGCCCCCGTGCTTTGATTTGCTGCTTTCTTCTGAGCCTTCCCTGGCGAGTCCCCGGCCGCGGCTTCGCCTTGGCTTCAGGTGGAGCCACGACGTCCTACATTGTATCCCCAAGGGGAAAACGCGCGACCCCGTGCGTGGGGTGGGCAGGGGAAGGTGCCCACGAGCCCAGCTCCCACTGGTGTCTGGGGAAGACTGAAGCCGGCTTTCTCCGGACTTTTGGAGGAGTGGTTTGGATCCGCAGAGGCTCCCACCCTGAAGCTAGCGGGGAAATCGCTCCCCGGCCGGAAAGCCCGCTGGACTCCCCGAAAAGCAATCGCTGTGCTGGGACTGAGCGAGCGCTGCCTCCACGGCTCCTCGCCAGCCGCACCCTGCCACCAGCCCAGGGCATGCCACTGCTTGTCAGTATCTGTCCTCCTGGCTCTCCCGCTCACACCTCCATCCGTCCGGCCAAGCACACGCGGCTGGGGGGGTGGGGAACTGTCTTTAAACAGAAACAAGAACCAAAAGTCTCCCCTTGCGATGAAATCTCATGTGATTATTTTCCCTCGTTATTAGAACTGGCTCTTCTCTGCCTCCGTTTGCTCCAGCCAAGGCTCCGGCTGCGCACCCCTCTCGGGCCGTTCCTGCTCCCGGCCTTCCGCGGGTAGAAGGGAGGCGAAGGGCAATGAAAGCCGCGGTCCCCCCCTCCGCATGCACTAGCCCCAGGCCTGGCGTTACACACACCTCGCACGGTGTATTTCAGTCCGGGGGAAGGGGCGGCAGGAAAGGGCTCTCCTGGGACAGAGAAATCCGGCTCCCAGGGGTGCTCCCCACGCGGGATCCCCAGCACTCGAGCAGGGATTTCACAGAGGCGGTCTGGAAATTCTCCCTCCCACCCCACCCCGGTTCCCAAACTGCCCCGCGTTGTTCTGCCGCCGGGTGAATCACGTTGTTGCCCATCGCTGGGGGACCGGGCGAGGTTCACTGACCAGGCGCCCCCCCCCCGTACCAACGCTCCCCAACGACGCAGGTTCCACGCTGGACTCTGGCCAGGTCTCCTCACCTCTAAGTCCCACCCAGGCGCCCGGGGCTCTGCTAATGTCCCAGCCCGATCGCCTCTCTAGCAGGCGCGCAGGTGGGTGACACGGAGGCGGGAGCGCTCGCCCAGGTCCTGCTCTCACAGCGCTGTGTAGCCGGGAAGGCACTGCTACGCTGCGGGGCTGGTTTCTCACGATCCGGCCCCCGCTGGCCCCGCACGAGCCTTCCGTGTAGATGGGAAACGAACACAGTGATGCACAGCTCTGCGAGCAGCTCAAAACGGGCGGGTCCTGTGCGGTGCCTGGAGCGCAGGATGCGCCTTCCCTCAGCCCGGCGAGCTGTACAGCCCCTTTCCCCGAGATTCCCGGGTCAGCTTCCCGTGCTCCGTCCGCACCCCGGTTCCCCTAGCAGGGCTAGAAAGGGGTCGCTCGGCACTGCCCCAGCCCTGGCACATTGGCTTCCCTTAGGGCAGAGAGTAAGTTGTGGCTCTAGCTCTGCTCTGAGCTCCGGGGAGAGCGCAGGAGATAGTCAGACCGTGCCCCGCATTTGCAAATGCGCGGCCAGGGAAATCGTTCCGCCCTTCTGGGGCGTCTTCTGGATCCAAAACAAACGGGCGGAGCCCCTGCAGCGCTCCGTTGTCTCCAGGCCCCTGGAGCTTGGGGAATTCCCTCCTGCTCCGTTCGCTCCCCTCCTCCCCGATCCCAGGGTGAGCAGGGAGTTGCACCCCGCGGCGTGGGGGCAGCGAGGCGTCTGACGTATGGCCAGGCGGCGGGGGTTGCTATCCCTCAACACTTCCCAGGAGCTTCGACGGTTGCATGTGGTGCCCACCAGGCTGGTGCTGAGCGCGGCTCTGCCAGCCTTGCTTGGCTGACGCTGCCTCGGGCTTCGCTGGCAATTAGTTCGATAGGGATGCTGTGGATTCGGACAGCAACGGGAGCTCCCCAGCCGCGGGCAGGACTGTTCCCATCGCTTCCCTTCGAGGGTTGCCATTAAACCCTTCAAAGAGCAACCCCCCCCCCTGTTTTGTGCAGGAGAGCCCAGGGATCCCGGGCTCGCTGCAGATGAGAGACCAGGACTCCTGGGCCTTCGACCTCCACAGCTCGCCGCCCTCCTCTGCTCTCTGCCTCCCTCCTGCCCCCTCCTTTCTCGGTGGCTCATTCCCGGGCTCCATTTCTCCGAGTCCTATTTCTTCTCTCAGCCCCTCCATCCCCCACGGCCCCAGTCAGATTCTCGGTACCACATGGGACCCTCCTCCCTCCATCTCCTCCCAGCCAACCTGGTTTAGCTCCCGGCCCTTCCTTTTCGTGTCCCAACACTTCTGGTTCCTCCTCTCGTCCCCTCTCGCCTTCTCTATAGCGCCCGTTCGTTCACATCGTTCCTTCCCTCCATCTTCCCGGCTCCTGCAAGTCTCTAGCCCTGCGCTGTCCCTGGGCTGCCCTCCCTTTCCATCTCCCTCCCTACCTCCCGATCCTCCGGCGGCGCCTCGCCCCAGCCGCCCTGCAGATCTCAAAGCGCTCTGCGCGCAGCTCAGCGCGCATCCCAGCCGGCCGCAGCGTCCCCGAGCCGCTGTGCCGGAGGACTCGGGGAGGCGGGATCGGACGGAACCCGGGGCTGGGATTATTTCTGCATCGAGTGTTACCTAAAGCGTGTAACATCCCCCCGGCTCCGCCCCCCGCCCCGCCGCTGCTCCCTGCTGGGCTCCAGGCCGACCTGCTCCTCGCCTCGTGTTTGCCCCATTTCTGCGCCCCCCGCCAGTCCTCAGCCCATGTTGGCCGCGGAAGGGGCGGGGGCAGACACCTGCCCCGGCCGCTCTGCTGCCCGCTGCTGGGAGGCGCGGTGCCGAGCCGGCGGGACACTGGGCAGCGCCGAGCTGCGGGGCCCCCGGCTGAGCGCAGCTCCGCGCTACGGACAGGGGCTCTGCAGCTGTGACTGCGCTGCGCTGCCCCCGCCCGCCGCGCAATAGCCCCCCCGCACTGCCCCTGACCCCGCCCCTTTCTCGGTCTCCTCCCGCTCGCGCTCCCCGGCAGATCTGCGCCAATCCGCGCGCCCCGTCTCCCCTTGACGGACAGCCCGGCCCGGGGAGGCCCCGCCCTCCTGACGTCTCCGGCCGGGATTTGCATGAGTTGCGGTGCCGCGGCGGCAGGAGCTCAGTGTCTGCGGGCGCAGGAGGCGGAGTGCGGCGAGCGCGGGTGCTCGGACCCTGCCCAGCATGGAGCTGCCTGCGGTGGGGGAGCACGTCTTCGCCGTGGAGAGCATCGAGAAGAAGCGGATCCGAAAGGTGAGGCTGCGAGCGGGGAGTCGGGGGGGGAGGGAGGGAGGGAGGTCGGGGCTCCGCGGAGGCAGCGGGGCTGCAGCTAACGCCTTCCCTTTTCCCTCCCCCCCAGGGCAGAGTCGAGTACCTGGTGAAATGGAGAGGCTGGTCCCCCAAGTAAGTACCCAGGCGCGGAGCTGGGCTGCAGGAGCAGGATCCCCGGCCCAGCCTGAGCTGCAGAGAGCCCCCCCCCCCGCCTGCACCCCGGTGCTTTCTGCTCCGGGAAATGCCACCGCGAATGCATGCTCCAAAAGAGGCTGGGGAGAGGCCAGAGGGGACCGGGGAGCCCGGCACAAGCAAGGGAAGGGAGAGAGAGGCAGACGGTGACTGATGTGCAGCAGAAAATGGCTTCTTCCCCCTTTCCCTCCTCGGGAGCCAGGCTCCATATTGCAGAACCTAGCCGGGGGAAAATAATTTAAAACACGGAATAAAACGCCCCGCCGGTCCCAAGCCCCCGATCCTGGCCGAGGAAGAGGCAGGGAGTTGCCACCGGGGTGCTGCCACGGGGCGGGAAGGAGGCAAACCCTGCCTCTGAACACCGAAGAAGAGATTTTTGCGGGTGGCGGAGTATTTGGGATTTGCATGACAGTCTTGCAGGGAGGGGCTGGCATGGGCTCTGGGGTTTGGACTCTGCTGCTTAGACCCCTATCAGCACCACGGGTGTTAGTGGGGCTAGGGCAGGGGCTTTGGGAAATCGCATCCTGGCATGCTTCGAATTCTTCAGGAATAACAACTGCGCTAAATAAACACCCCCGCCCCTCCCCCCCCCGGGTAGCTGGAGTTCGAAATGCGCACTCCGCAGTGGGTCCAGGTGCGCGTGGATTCAATGTGCCTAACCTGTAAGATGGCCCCTGGCAGCTCTCCGGCAAGGGGAGACCCCACCCCCGTCTCCCTTCGGGGGGGTGGAGGGAACCCGGGCGGTTGCTCAGTGGATCTTCTTCTCCCCCTTGCAAGATATAACACGTGGGAACCTGAGGAAAACATCCTGGACCCCAGGCTGCTGATCGCGTTCCAGAACAGGTGAGCGCTGCGCTCCTGCGCGGACCCGGCCTGCAGCGGGGGAGGGAGGCGCAGAACCCAGGCGCTGCTGGGGCTCGGGGGGAAGGGAAGGGAAGGGGCGGGTGACAGTGGGGCCACTTTCCTGCCTGGCCTGGGTTTAGTGGGGGAGGACTCGGGCGGCCCGGGGCCGGGCCTTGCAGGCGGATTGCCCTGCCCGAGCTGGGCACTGGCGGCCCCGGCCCCCTTGCAGAGCCGAGCAGGAGCGCAGCTCGCAGCGAGCTGGCATTGTGCAATTGTGAATGCGTCACGGAACTTCACTTAACCCCTTCGGGGCCGCAGCTCGGCAGGTTCGCGGGCAGGCTCCGGGCATTTCGGCTGCGGGGACAGGGCAGGGTTGTCGCGTGTGCGGTAGCGGGGCGGGGGAGAACCGCCTCTCTCTCCGGGACGCAGATGGCACCTTCCAAGGGACAAGCTCACCAGCTGCAGGCCCGCCTGCCCGGAGAGCAGCAGGGTGCGTGACCCTCGGCTAACGGGCCCAGCCTGTCCCCGCAGCTCGCCCTCCTCGCTCGCCTGCCGGGGAGGGACTGGACGCCCCCGCGCGGAGGCGACGGCGCTGCTGCTCCTCGCTCGCCTTTGGTGCATTATTTCCAGCGGTGTTTTGGCGCAAACTGTAGACTCAAGCCCGTGGCAGGCAGGCGGCTAGAGCTGGGGAAGCGCCTCTCCCCGGCTCCGGAGCGACCCCGCCTGGGCGCGTCCTGCCGGGCCAAGTGCTAGGCGCTGCTGAGGGAGTTCACCGCCCCGCGGACAAGGCACAGCCGGGCGCACTGGCGCGGAGCGGATGCGCTGACTGCAGCCCTGCAGCCGCGGGCGGGCGAGCCTCTCTCGGCCTGGGCTGCAGGCTAGCGGGGCAGTGCCCAGGGCCCGCTCCCACGGGGGGTCCAAATACTTGTTCCGCCCCTCCCCCACCAGGCGCACGGGTCGGGGGGCGGGGCTGGTCACCTTGTGGGGCCCCCCCGGGCAGGCAGCCAGCCAGCAATGCTGACACTGCCCAGGATCCGGCCAGGCCCCGCGGAGCCGGGGAGCCCAGCGCTCTAGGGGGGACGGGCTCCGGCCTCCCCCCCTGCAATTGGCTGGGTCAGCCCCAGCGGCTCCTCCCCCCGCGGAGACATTGGCCTTTAAGGCAGCGATTCTGAGTGACGGCTGGCGGGGCTCGTCCTGTGAATCCTAATGAGATTATTAGCATCGCCGCTGCTGCGCGGATCCCGGGCGGCGCATGCAGCGCACACCTCGCCCGGCCTCCCAGGGTCCTGCCTTCTGCGCCGGGCGGGTCGGGCTCCCTGCCTCTGCCCGGCGTTCAAGTTTGTTGCCAGCTATTACATAAGATGCCGTTGTCACAGCATGAGGGCAGCTGGGCTCCAGCATTCTCTGGAAATCCCGTTTTCTTTCTCTGTGATCTGCGCTTGGCTGTTGAACCTCGGCGAGCCCCCCAGGATGTGGATGCACAGCGAGGAATTTGCTGTATCTTATTTGTTTTTTTCTGGGAGGTCTTTAATGTGTGTCTGTGAGGGAGACTTGAGTATAAATCCTTGGTCTTGCTGGCTATTCCCAGGACAAACAAGTCCTGCTGGCTCGCGGAAAAGTTCCCGTACAAGCCTCAGCAGCTCACGTCTTTGCTTGCCCAAGTATACACGCTATTGGTCCCCTGTTCTTTACTGTAATGTGCCTCTATCCAAGTGATGTGTACCGAGAATTAACGACCCCCCCCCCGAATTCTCCAGCGTGCTGTAGGAAAGTAATTGCATCGCTATTGATTTTTATGTTCCTGCAGGGAGAGGCAGGAGCAGCTGATGGGATACCGCAAACGAGGACCAAAACCGAAGCCGCTGGTTGTTCAGGTGAATTCAATAAGCCACAATGTTCTTTTCCTAAGGAAACCCATTTTTAGCACAGGCTTGAGAACATCCACACTCAGGGAAGTAAATGCAATCTCTAAACGGCAATCTTTTCAAATAGACTGATTAAAGCCACTTAGTTTTGTTTGTAATATAAACTCCCTTGTTTCCTCCCATCTCCAGGGAGGAGAATTTCAGCTGGTTTCATCATGCTCAGGATCAGTGTGTACATACAAATCCCTTGTTAATTTTAAATGCCAGATGAAGCCCCTCCCACTCCTTTCCACAACCAACCACACCCCCATCCCAAATCTGACTTCATCATTCAATCAAACATGCACAATATCTGTGTGACAATGAGCATAAATTGGGACAGACCCCAAAAACTGTGAAGAGAAGGAAGGAGCCCACTGCTGCAGGAAGACGCTTCCTGCTGGCTACCTTGCAGGGGAGTTCCTGGGTATTTCTTTCCTGGCAGATCTCATCCCCCATCTCGTCATTGTATTTGTATGTATCTGTCTCTGGTTATAAACGTAGCTTCTGCCCCGTGTGATGGAAGGTGCAGTAACATGCGGTGCTCTTACATGCCAAGCCTTGCTGAAGACTTGCTTTGGCAAGAAGAAGGTGGCTGTACACGCAGTGCTTTCTTAAGCTGTGATGACGCTGTTTGCATTTTTAGCTGCCCCTCTCCTCAGCAATCTGGCCTCTTTCCTTGGGTGTATTTCAGCTACGATTTACCCTTGACAAATAGGGACAATTGATTGAAGGGCAATTTTTACTTCCTCTAATTAATCTCAAACAGCATGGAGCCTTTAGGTCAGGAACAGCCCACAGCTTTTTATGTTCAGGACTATAGTGTCCCTTCCTGCTGGCTGCTGTGACTGCCGCGTTTTACTGTGTGTGCATAAGCTTGTTGCATGGACTCCTGTAGAAGTGCTGATCTCTTGTCTGAAGCAGTCCCTTGATGGGCTCTCACTAAACTTACTGACTTTGTGTTGCAGCTCCCTTCATTCGCACGGCGCTCCAATGTCCTCACTGGACTACAGGACCCTGCTGCGGACCACAGGCCGAAGCTGGAGCTGAGCTCCTCTGGCAAGAGCCAGCAGCATCAGTACGAACTCAACAGCAAGAAGCACCACCAGTACCAGCCCAACGGGAAGGAGAGCAGCATGAAGCACCAGCCACACAGCAAAGGGAAGTATTACTACCAGCTGAACAGCAAGAAGCACCACCACTACCAGCCTGACCCCAAGATGTATGAGCCTCACTACCAGCCCAGCAGCAAGGAGCCACAGAGCCAGGCCTGCTTGGACCACAGCAAAAGCCCCTTGGTCACCCATCCAGACAAGTGGGCTCACAGCCCAGCCAAGAGCCTGCTGAGCCCAGTAAAGAACCTGGCTACAGAGGGAAAGAATGGAGCAGAGAAGAACCTGTCTAGTGGCACTGGGCCGCCTTCCCGAGACGGCATGACCAGCAATGGCATTGGGGGCAAAATGAAGATTGTCAAGAATAAGAACAAGAACGGGCGCATTGTGATCGTCATGAGCAAGTACATGGAGAATGGGATGCAGGCAGTGAAGATCAAGTCCGGGGAACCGCCCAGGAAGCACACCACTGAGGAGAGGACTCCCAGGAAGGGCGGGGAGGAAAAGCAGGAGGCCTGGAGAAAGCATGGGGAGGAGAGGGTGGCAGGCAGTGACCCCAAGAGCAAAGCTGGACTTGAGGGAGGCCAGCCCCTCGCAGAGCTCGGAGGGAGCCCCAGAAAGACTCCCCCTGCCAAGGAAGCACCTCCTCCCCCTGAACAGCCCCTGCAGCTCACCACCAAGCCCAACCTTGTGCCCTGGTCCCTGGATCCCAGCCGGGAGCACAGCCCTGCCCCCATGGGACTGAATCTCTCCAGCCCGGGTGCCAGGAAGCGCTGCCTTTCTGAGCCACATGAGGAGAGAGAGCCAGGCAAGAAGCGCCTCACCTCACGGAGCATCAGCGCCCCCACCTGCCTGAGCCCCCAAGCACCAGAGAGGCCCAAGCACCCTCTTCCAGCCACCTCCCAGCCAGAGGTCATCCTGCTGGATTCGGACCTGGACGAGCCCATAGACTTGCGCTGTGTCAAGCCCCGGGGTGAGTGTGAGCTGGCTGTGGCGCAGGTGAAGCCAGAGGTGCCGCTGGTGCTGACAGAGAAGCCGGCAGTTGAGCCGCAGCAGCCGCAGCAGGCGGCGGATGGGGAGGGAGAGGCAGAGCCCCTGCAGGAGTTCAAGCCCTTCTTTGGAAATATAATTATCACGGATGTGACCGCGAACTGCCTGACCGTGACCTTCAAGGAGTATGTGACAGTGTGAAGGGGCAGAGGCTGCTCCCCCTGGGGAGGGACCCTGACACTATCCTGGAGCTGCCTGCCCCTCAACCCCCTCTAAGGTATTGTCACTGCCCTGACACCCATCTCCTTCCCCGCCCCACCATGGTGACTGCAGCACTCATGCAGGGAGAATCCCACCAGATGCCTCCCTGCCCAAGAGGAGGGGTGGGTGGGACACAGTGACTCTGCCCCTGCTATGCTGGGGGTATCCTCTACTGCTGCTCCATCCCTGCAGTCCCAGGGTGTGCCCAGGACTTGCAGGTGTCAGGACACATGAGGATGGGGCCAGCCAGTTACTCACAGAGTTACATAGTATTATATTTTAACAGTGCTAACTTGTCGAGTGATTCTTGCTCCTGTTTGTACGTGGTGTTATTGAAATGTATTGTTTGAGCTGAAAGCTGGTCCCTCTCTGGCCATGCTAATATATTTATTTGTAGGTATTTATATAATGAAATATAAATCCTAGATTTATGGAGTCCCTAGATCCCCTTATAAACTATATCAAACAAATATTTTCTGTTCTTTTTAACCATTCAGCATTTGTTAGTCTCATTCCTTTGACCTGTCTTCATGAGCTGCAGGACCATTCCCTGGTATATATTTTTTGATACTGTACATGTGTTTGTTTCTATGTGAAAAATAAGTTCATTATAAACAAGCTATTATAGAAACTGCTGCTACTAGAAATGTCTAAACTATAAGCTTCCTATTATTAATTGCTTGAATGTAAATATTAAATGGAGATGTTGAAAGTGCATTTGATGTTCTGCAGCTAGCATAGATCTGATTGCAAAGACCAGCTGTTAGAAGGTGGGGCCTAAGCTGCCAGTGGCACTTCCTGGTTTAAGGACTGTATTGTGGGGGAAGAAAATGTATCATGCAATCATTGCAAAGGACTATAAACCTTTAAAAAAAAACAAAAAAAAACTACTGGAAGTTGGAGTGCATTTGTTACTGCTTATACAGAGTCCTGAAAAGACCTCTGTGGGTGTGAATTTATGTGTCTGGGTTTCCCCAAATAGGTATTGTCAATTTAAAGCAAGAACTGAGGTAGTTTTCTTAAATATCTAGGCAAGATTGAAGCCATGTAGAATATTTATTTCTGCTATTATGAAGGTAGAGTTGAGTCCTTATTGCCTAAGATGTACAATAAGCTCCTACTTCTGTTTTCTTGATCTTTTGAGAAAACAAAACAGCACTAAGGCAATGGAAATTGTCTTCCCTCCATGCTAGCTTCTGGCTGTGCTTCATGTAAGCCCTATACATGCAGAAGACCACTTTGCTTTTTCCAGCTGTTTAAAACTATGGGCCTCCATTTTCAAAAGCAAATAGTGATGGTTGGTGCCCAACTCAAAGCGCCTTGCAGGGGCCAGGTTTTTAAGAGGGCAGGTGCTCCACAGCATCTAAAAACCAGGATCCTATAAGAGGGCTCAGCCAACCTTCTCTTGTAATTGTCAGCTGCTGTCCGTAAAGGCAGATCACAATTGGATGCTGTAAGCTAAGTTCTGTCACTTCATTATGCAGAATTGCCCAAATAGTGTGGATCTAAAAAGTTAAACTAAGTTTGCAGAGGTTTTGAACTCACTTCACAATCACTGGATTCTACTGAGTGTTGCAAAGTGGTAACACTTTAAAACAGCTTACAGCATGATGATTCTGAAAATATTTTGACACTTGATATAATTGAATACATCACCAGTCCATGGAGCAGGTAAAGCTTCCATTCCACAAGGCATTAATAGTCCAGAAATAATCTAACAATTTTTCCTTTGAATTTTGTGCTTGTAAAAAGCACCCTGTTGATATCCTCTATATCCACTTAGGTTTTTATTGCTTCAGCTGTTTTGGAGATTTTGTAGGTTAAATTGTCATTTCAGTTTGATTTATATGTACGTGTGCCTAGAGCCTGGAAATAGCAGACTTTTTGGTTGATTGCATAAAATGCACCTAAGTTACATGAGAGCTAACTCAGAGCTTCCATAAACTACCCACGGTCAATGTTCTTTAGTTTTTACCTGGAGGGACAGAGAGGGTGATTCAATTAGCATGGTAATTTCTCTGCTGAGATTAGCAGGAAGGGTACTGAGATTGAAGTTTTCTGTATCACACTCCATCAGCTGGTGTTAACTGCATCTTGCCACTACTGATCTGGACTGACTTGGGCCTGTTAACCTAGAGGAGAAAGGTTATTTATTTTCAGTTACCCATCCTCTGAGACATCCATAATTTATAGACACTAGGAAATAAGAGCAAATATTGACTAGCAAACTGTTTGTTTTTTAAATCCCAGCCATTAATATCCTTCTGAATGATGCTGGAATTTCCCTGTGAGATGCTATTTAACTAGAAATTAACAAAATAGCTATTCCAGAATGGTTGTTTCAATATAACCCCTGTGTGGGTGGTGGTCTTTAATGGAGAATCTTTTTCAGATTTTAGCTTAATCCTCTTTGAAAGGAGCAATTATTCTGGAATAAAAGCATCTGCACAGGGTTTTACATGGAGAAAACTATTCCAGAATGGCTATTTCTGTAAGTTTCCAAGTATAGCTGGGCCTTTACTCCTGCATGAGATAAAGGAGGACACATGACCTCATGCTGTTGTTCCTCTAGACATGCAGCATTCTGGATGTTCCAATGCTCAGTGGGTCTGACTTTGTGAAGTCACTGTGTAGAGGAGGAGGGGGAAAGGCACCACATCTTACTCAAATGTCTGGCTGTCTGTGTTTGTTCAGTATCAAAGATGATTTTCACTCCTGCTAGCTGTGCTGACTCCTCAGATCTAACAAGGTTCTACTCAATCTTGCAAGGCAACAGAATTGTTTAAATTGCCATTGGTTACAGCTGTTCAGCCACGAAAGGCAAGGGTTGCACAGGTGTCAGAGGGTAGAACCTGAAACCGCTGGGGTTGCACAGATATAATTTGGGAACCAATTTGACCTATAAAACTTTCATTAGGGGTGGTTTGGTATGAAGTTTGGCTGTCCAAGCCCCAGGCTGCTGGCAGTTAGAAAATAACCTATTTCACTTATAAAGTGAGTTAATGCTTGTCTGCAAAAATAACTTTTTTTCACAAACAAATTGGTATGCAAGTAGAAGCACACCTCAAGGGCCATGGAATGTGACCTGGGCAAGAGGAAGTGCAGCTTTGCTGACAAATGCATGAGTGGGTCTGGAGGCTCTTTGGGGCTGAAGGCCAGCATTTTCTGTTACCAAAGCTTGTGCAGAAAATACAAATGTGTTTGTTTACCTTTTGGTTTAATGCAGCGGTTCTCAAACTGAGGGTTGGGACCCCAAAGTGGGTCATGACTTTGTGTTAATGGGGTCACCAGGGCTGGCTTAGACTTTCTGGGGCCCAGGGCTGAAGCCCAACCGCCAACACTAGGGCTGAAGCCTGAGCCCCACCACTGGGGTGGAAGCTGAAGCCTTGAGGGCTTTAGCTCTGGGTGTCGGGGCTTGGGTTACAGGCCCCCTGCCTGGAGCTGAAGCCCTTGAGCTTTGGCTTTAGCCCTCGCACCCAGGGTGGTGGAGCTCAGGCTTTGATTATCCCCCTACTCCCACCCAGGGCAGCAGGGCTCTGGCTTTGGTCCCTCCTCCTGGGGTCATGAAGTAATTTTTGTTGTCAGAAGGTCACATTGCACTGAAGTTTGAGAACCCCTGGTTTAATGCAAACAACCAGATTCCTGACAAATGGGATGCCCTTTTTGAAATGACTAAGGCTGTAGCCTCTTTTTCAAACTCTGTATCCTAAACCAGTGGCTCTCAGTCAGGGGTACGCCCACCCCTGGAGGTACGCACAGGTCTTCCAGGGGGTACAGCAACTCACCTAGATATTTGCCTACGTTTACAACAGGCTACATAAAAAGCTCTAGCGAAGCCAGTACAAACTAAAATTTCATACAGACGATGACTTGTTTATTCTGCTCTATGTACTGTACACTGAAATGGAAGCATCAAATAAATGTCTGTCAAGCAATTAAAAAAATAATTGCAATTAATGGTGCGATTAAACAATAAGAATACCAGTTATTTAAATATTTTTGGATGTTTTCTACATTTTCAAATATATTGATTTCAGTTACAATGTGTATACAGTGCTCACTTTATATTTTTTATTACAAATATTTCACTGTAAAAACCAAGAAATAGTATTTTTCAGGTCACCTAATACAATACCGTAGTGCAGTCTCTTTATCGTGAAAGCTGAACTTACAAATGTAGAATTATGTAGAAAAAAACCCTGCATTCAAAAATAAAACCGTGTAAAACTTTAGAGTCTACAAGTCCACTCAGTCCTACTTCACTGAATCAAGCTCAGACAAACAAGTCTGGTTGCAATTTGCAGGAGATAATGCTGCCTGGTGCTGCTTCTTACAATGTCACCTGAGAGTGAGAACAGGTGTTTGCATGTCACAGTTGTAGCAGGCGTCGCAAGATATTTACATGCCAGATGCACTAAAAATTCATATATCCCTTCAAATAAGAAGCAGGCAGCAGGATCTCTTGTAAATGTAAACAAACTTGTTTGTCTTAGTGATTGGCTGAACAAAAAGTACGACCAAATGGACTTACAGCCTCAAGTTTTACATTTTGTTTTTGAGTGCAGTTTTGTAACAAAAAAAATCTATATTTGTAAATTACACTTGCAGGATAAAGAGATTGCATCACAGTACATATGAGGTGAATTGAAAAATGCTGTTTCTTTTATAATTGTTACAGTGCAAATTAAAAATAAAGTGAGCACTGTACACTTTGTAATCTGTGTTGTAATAGAAATCAATATATTTGAAAATGTAGAAAAACATCAAAATATTTAATTTTTCAATTGGTATTTTATTTAATGGTGCGATTAATCATGATTAATTTGAGTTAATCACGTGAGTTAACTGATTAATTGGCAACCTAAAAATAAATCAATTGGAATAGAACTAGTGTAATTAGATGGTAAAAAGGAAAAGGTGATTTGTCAGTAATAATGCGTTGACACTTTTTGTGTATTTTTGTAAGGAAGCACTTTTTAAGCGAGGTGAAACTTGGGATACATAAGACAACTCAGGCTCCTGGAAGGGGGACAGTAACCTGGAAACTCCATCAAGCACAAGTTGACAGCTTCCTGCTTCTTGAGCAATCTTTTTGATATCCTGTTTTAATTTTAACGTTATTAGTGGTTCAGTTATACAACTAGCTGAAACAATTATTAACTTTTAAAAACTAAATTGCATCTTATTTAAGGCTCTTTCAGAGCCTGGAGCACTCTGTTCTCATTCCAGTGACCTCACTACTGCTCCAGTAGAGAGAAGAGACAGAAGCACCCAAAATGTTGTTGTCTTTTTGACAGAGTAGCTGTGGTTCTTTGAGGCACCATTTCCCGGAAACCACATAGCCAGATATTTCTTACATGAAACACAGTCCAACTATTAAAGTAACTCCTGCAGCTTCTTGTGCAGTGAAAGGTGTGATGTGCAGTGCCTGGGTAGAAGATATGCACTCTACTTACTTGATGCCAAGTGGTTAGGAAAAAAATGATTTGCTTAGTATGTGAATTACTTATTTATATCCGTGTCTTGCTATATAAAGTGCTTCAAACCTACCTATATGTTACTGAGGTGTTTAATTGAGAGGGGTGGTCACTGACACACCAGACTGAACCTCAAATGGGATATTGGACAGGATGTAGTGTTACTGTTCTATTTTCCTTCAGAAAAAGTGACTTATGTTAGATATACAGGTGAAGGGTGGGGTGGTTGGTTGGTAGAATTTTTTGGCAGCCAGCATTACCCATTTTAAAGGACAATTTGTGTAGATACATTGGGTCTTTTTAAAAGGTCTATTGTTATGTAGGCACCATCAGTGACTTGTGCAGCTGAATGAATTTTCACGGTCTGGAGAAGGGAGGAGTTGTAAATCCACTTCCTGGCCCTGGTTTTCAATTCCCCTCACCCACCTCCTTGAGAACATACTAGTCTTAGATGCCCGCAGTACTTATCTTGCTCCCATGGCCAAATTCTGTGTCTGGTATTTACTTTATCCCTGGCTAAATCAACCCGCTGTAGTTTTAAGAGGATTTGGTAAACTTCCTGTTTTATACTGTTGCGCACTATTGCTGTTCCTGTTGAAAACCTGCCATGTGCCTTTCCAAAGGTGGCTGTATTTGAGTAGCAGATGAAGTGATCCCCATACAGAGTTTGTATATTAGTGTAAGTTTGTAAAGTGAGTTGGGATCCTTTGGGCAGATATTAGAGATGTCATATATGCAGAGTAAGGGGGGAAAAAACTCGAGTTTTGGGGAGGCTAAGCATTAAAATAGTAGGGGAGACAGAAAGCAATCTAGACTCTGCAGTAGGAGATGGGGGTGGATGGGTTGTAAAATGCTTTGTGACCCAGCAGGGGAGTGGCAGAGCTCCCAAGGGGAAATTATGGGCAGAACACAGAAGCCTTTTTTGTCACTTTCAAGGTGGGATAGGGGATTGGCTGTTTGATCTAGGGAACTGGGACGCTCTCCTCACTTAACTGGAGTGTGGTACATCAGCTTCAACTCTTCCCTTGCTATTCGGAGCAGCCGAGGAGGAAGTAACATGTTCCTGGATGATGCAGAGGGGAAGGATAGTATATTTTCAGGACCTGTAGTTTGTAATCTGTCAGGCACTCAGGAGTTCCTCCATACACAACAGCAGCCAAACTACATTGTAACGTGAACTGGATTTCAGTAGAATGTAAACGTTCTCCAACTGCCGAGAAAGGCCAGTGTTCTGTGTACCTTCGCTCAATGCATTGGCACTAATAATACCCCTTCTCGGTCACTCAGGAGATCATCCCAGGCAGAGCCTGGCTCCTGCCCTATTGCACCCTGGCCGTGGTCAGACCATTAAGGGCCTTTGGTTCCATTTTTGCTCCTGCAGAGCCCAACACCATCCCTAGAAATGGATTAGGTTTCAGGCTGCTCTAAGGTGGATGTAAAGTTGCCAGTGGGCCCTATTCCTGAGCCTTCTGGAGACCTTCTGTCTGTAACACACAGTGATAGACCCTCAATGCCTTCTTACTATGCAGTTTGCCATCTGAATGAGCTCCAGCATATGAAAGCGGAAGGAGAGTGGCTAGAGTGCCATGGACCTGCTCGGTGGCACTGGAGACATTTTTTTGAAGGGCTCTGCGGGGGTAATTGCAGCAAAGAAGGTTTCTCTTGCCCACAGCATCCACATGGTCCAATTCTCTCTATGTGGCAGAGCTGTCTGCTTAAATACACAATTGAGAGTTCCTTGCTGAGAGGCATTTTCAATCTATTTCACAGATAAGATCATTTGAATTCAGACCAGCTTCACAGTCTCTCACATAGCAGATCTGTCAGGCAGGGCCAAATGCAAGGGCATTGAATTTTGGCTTGTGGGGAGAGAAGGGTCCATAGTGAAGGTCACAGCCTAAACTGCCCCCAGCACCATCATGACCTCAGCAACACTGGCACAGCAAAAGCCATATGCTGGGACTTTGTATGCTCCATCCTGGCAGAGCATTTCACAAATTCTCTCTGCTGCACTTGATTAGGCTTGATATAACATTGCTGGCACTGGAGATTTTTGGTCCCAATCTGCTCTTCTACCATAAGTCCCCAGACTTCACTGAAGCTAGTCCTGATTTACAATGAGAGGAAGGATGATTTTGTGGCCCAGGCCTTAGACTGGCACTTAGGAAATCTGGGTTCAACTCCTGTTTCTTTGTGACCTGGGGCAGTGGTTCTCAACCAGGGGAGACCAGCATCCCTCAACTACACAATTGTCAGGCCCCTGCTTAAGAAACCGTTTCTCAGCATGGACAATTGGAGCATGTGCACCCTGGTGTGGGTGGAACAAACACTAAGGTTTCTATTTAGCCAAACAAACAGGCAGGGACAACAGTAGCCCTGGGAGCCGGCGGGAGAAACCTTGAATTTCAAGATGTCTTGACTTTAAAGTGCTTTATTTCATGACTTTAATCCTGCATCTTGCTAATACCAGGCATTTAATTTCATTGCCTTGATTTTCAAGAGGGTAGAAAGGGGGATGGAGGGAAAAGAAAAATGCTGCTGAATCACATTGCAGCCTTTGGCCGATTCAGTGCAAACTACAGTTCCTTTCACTTCTGAGGAGGCGGGAACTGAGGCCTTGTCTGCACCCAAAAGGCGTACGTACTACAGTAACAAGTGCTGCAGTGTGTCCTAGTATGGACACAGTTATAGCCTTGTAAGCTATAGCTCATTGCTGTACAGGGACAGAATTAACCTAACCTACCATAAGGCACTTTTATACCAGTGTGACTGCTTCTACTGGTATTGCTGTGTAGATTAAAAAAAAGTCACCCCTCCCCCCCAATCAACTTAATTATACCAGTACAAAACCTGGCTATAAACAGGCCATAGACCACCTCCATTGAGAGGTCACCATCCTTAATTCTGGGGTTAAAAATACATATTTAAAAGTGTCAAAACATAGAAATTATAAATATGCATGTGTAAAACCCCATCTCATAAGGCCTAATCCTTCTCCCAGGGAATGGGGCAGCTTTGGACCCTAGGGCCCCATAACTTCCAAATCACTGAACACATTTGGATTCTTGTTCAGTGATGGCTTCAAAACCACTCAAAGCCTAGATTCTGCAGCTGGCTCCAAAATGGGAGATCCTTAAACCCTCATGGGGCTGTTTGCAGGGTTGTGGCTGATGCTTGGGTCTTCCAGCTTCAGCCATTTTGGGGTTATCCCTCACAACCCTCCACCTGGACAACGGGCAGGAATTAACTAGTTCCCCATTTACAAAACTCAAAAATAGAAGAACTAATATGACTCAGTTTAAAAATAAAAGTTCACTTCTCAGCTAAGACTAAACATAGCAAAATTCAGCCCACAAGGAACTGGTATAAGAAAGTTATGAGCAACAGAGAAAGGAGGGACTAAAATGGAAAGTGGAACTCAGCATCTCCTTCATGTTGGCTGCTGCTAGTGACTGATAACGAATATATTATGCAGACATGCTATATATAGTAGGCAAAGAGATGGCAATGATATATTGTGATACAAGACTTAATTGTTGCATTCATTCATAAGTGAGGAAATCCCCCAGTGAGCCATATAACTTATCCCAAATAAGTATCAAAATACTTTTTCTACCACCACATGTCTTGTGGTTATGCCACATATTTTAAAGATAATACAGTCTCTGGATTGTTGTTGGTGCCTGTGAGAACATGCCGTCTTCTAGGGAAACAAGAGAAGGAAAAACTGAGCAGTAAGGGAGGGTACTTACTAGCTAGAGGAGAGGAACATACAGTAAGTAATAACCAGATACAAAATGGCCAGCTGAGGGCTGCAGCTGCTTGGCTCTGCCCTATTTAAGGAGCCAATCCCCCAGAATGCATGCTGGGAAATAAGCTACTATAAGAAGGTAACCATGCAGCTCAGAGAATTAATAGATTGGGGGAGGGCATCCTACTTGCTGTTTCTGCATGGTCTATACTACATTAGATTGTAGGGCTATTTTTCATACTCCTTTACTTGCAAAGTCAGGTTATTGTAGACTTATGACAGTAGTGTTAGGAAGAACAAAAATAGGTCTTATCAAGCTAAAAAGAAATCTTTAAAATAGCTTGTCTGTATATCAGGATCTCATGAGTTTAGGGTCTAGTATTTCATGACCTCTTAGGGCAGGCAATGAATTTAGTCGTTTGTAGTAAGTCTATATTTTCAGCTTTCCAAGGGTGGGAAGCATGTTTTCCATCTCTAATGGGTTACAAGATAATATGCCTTAATGTTCACTGGTTCAGGACTGAATATTGCCTATTCTGTATTTACAGTCAAAGTAACTTGGGAGAAAAACACTTACACATGGGGTGGAGAGAATGAGGTGGCAGGTTCTTTTGATTAAAAAAACGATAAACCATTTGAAAGCTGCCCAGAAGTTGAGATGTTGGAGGTAATCCTGTCAGAGATAGATTACGGAGTACAGGACAAGTGAAGCAGTCAAAAGTGCAAAATAAATGCAATTTATCAAATGGGTCAGCAGTTTCCCAGAGGTTTAGAAATAAAGGACCAAATTCTGCCCTTGAATGCACCCACACATTCTCTGTTGAGTGAAGCAAGATCTGTGCATGCAAATTCAAGGGAATAATTCTGACAGCAGGAATTTTATTCCATTATTGTCCTTGCTATATGTGTATTATAGTTGCAGCCATGATGGCTTCCCTTCTCTTATCTGTTTCTTTTCATGCATACCAAGCTGCCAGCTGTGGACCAAATAATTAGACTCACTTTGGTTTAAGCAAAGAGAAGACCTGCCAGTTCTGTAGATGCCATAATCTCCCCAAATAGCTGCTGAAAGGTTCTTATCATCATGGGTTTAATGGTTCAAAGTGACCCTGAACCTTAGCCAGATGGAAGGGACCCTCCCTAGGTTTCCTCTTCCATTTACTTTAAAAAGAATTCTTCACTCACTCCATACTATCTGGTTTCCTATTGCTGTTCATTTACCTACCCTGAAACAGACCCCCCCTTTCTAGAGGGTTTGATTCTAAGCCTCTGAACTTAGCTACTCTTTCTCTCTCAGGGCATGAAAATAGCACTTAGCCAGATGCAGTCTAGAGAAAACCAACAAGAAGACACCTAACATGGGACAGTGTCACTGTTTATACTGCAAACGACTATTTGTGGTTCAGCAACAATGGCTCAGAAGGGACCAGGACTGGAATAGGACTGTCTTTTCTTTCTCATCTTTTGGCCTTGCCTTTAGCAAATAAATCTCAACCATAACATTTTCATTTCTGATTTCTGACTAGTAATTTAAGCCTGCTTTTTTTTTCTTGTGACATAAACAGCCCAGAGTATACACATGATGTGCATATATTCTCTTTAAGTACATAACCACGTTATTTAAGAAATAGTACAACATCACAGACACATTGCCTAGTATAATTCATTGCTGATAGAGTTTGCAGATGATCCTAAGATTCAGTAGCATGCTAAATAATGAGGCAGAGAGATTATAAACTATTGAGATTATAACTGAAAAATTGGAATTCAATGAAGAGCTGCAAGAATGACTTTCAGGTCTGGAAAACCCACCTTACAATGAAAAACTAAATATCAACCCACTAGGAGAAGGTTAAGAGATTGGGTGGATCAGTCTACAATCATCTACCCATGGAGAAGCTGTCAGATACTAAAAGGCTCTTCAGTTTAGCAGCCAAAGGCATACCATGTATTTAGATCAGTGGTTCTCAACCCACAGCCTGCAGGCTGCTCCTGGCCCAGTCAGCACACAGCTGCGGCTCATGTGACATCCTCAGGGCCATACAGGTAGTACATCTATTGGGGGCATGTGGCCCATGTGCCCGGAGAGAGCTGCATGTGTGGCCCACAGTGGTAAATCACTTGAGAACCACTGGTCTAGATGCTGAGGTGAGCAAAATTTGAACTGGAAATAAGGTGCCATTTGAACAGAGGGAAATCGATGACTGGAACAAATTTCCAAAGGGTGTGGTAATGGCTCCATTGTCTGGAGTCTTTAAATCAGAACTGGATGTCTTGATAAAAGATCTGCTGTAAGTCAACCACATGTTATTGGGCTAGATGAGAAAAATCACAGGGTGAATGGCTTAGGTTATTCAGGGGGTCAGACAAGATGATTGTAATGGTCCCTTCTGGGCTTGAAAGCTATGACTCTTGTAATAATTTTTCCATTCTTTTATGTGCTTATACTATTTTCCTTGTCACTCTGGCTCAGTGCATCTTTACTGATTTAGAGTCTGTTTAGGATAAATTATTTTATCTTCTAATAATTTCAACAGCAGCCATGTACTATATATGTGACTGGAAGCACAGCTTTCATTAGGTGACCTTCAATGACTGAGGCGGGAATATAATTTAGCTGCACATATACAAAGCATATACTTACTTAGGGGCAATTCCAGGAGCAAGGCAGTCAACTACAGCTAACATAGCTGTGAAGTTAGGTGTCCAAAATGTGCAGGTAGATTTTCACTCATATTCCGTATACTCTATACATAGTAGCTTCTGTAAGAAATTTTTACTGTGTACTTTTCCCATCAATTACATTTGTCTGGCATAGAGAGAGTAGCACTCAGTATCACTTCAGGCAGGACATGTGTATTGCTGCTTGGGACAATTCAACCCACAAGGTGAAAATGTCAGAAAGTTATGAACAACTGAAAACACGGGATTAGAATGAAAACCATTATGCAACTTTAAATATAGCAGCAGCAGAAGCTCACACTATAATATCTATATTGGTAGTATGTACAACTAAAAGAATAAAATACATAATAAATAAAATGTATAGTGCCCATCTCTGCCATGGTGTTCTAGTCATCTCACAATATAACAAGCCACCTAGAACTCCAATTAAAATTCTATCCATGTACAAACTAAATACAAACGCTATATTAAACTCCCAGAGCAGAATTGTAACTTCTTCTGTGAATTTGGCTAATTTGATAATCCTTCTAAAGATCAGGTATTGGTCATGCCAGCAAGTGAGCAATGGTAACGCAGACTTATGGCTGATATATCGGGGGATTAGCTTCATAAGAGTGACACCAAAGCTTGGCCCAATTTGCAGTGTGAAGCAGAGTTACATTTGGGTTGGGCTTGTTCAACCAGAAATTACTCACCCTGCTAATGAAAATAAAATCCTGTTTCCCTTCTATGAGTGTAACTCCATTAGTGCTAGAGGGATGTTTGTGCTGCTGTCATGAGAAAGACGGGGAGCACTCTGCCATGATGCTGAGTCTTGTGGGCATGGCCAACCCATGCCCCAGTGAGTTTACAGTATAAATAAGAAAGGAGGTGCCTTTCAGACATGCAGTGCACAGATCATCAGGCGCTGGCCTAGCCATTTTAGCAAGTCTTAAGTGCCAGTCACTATAGAATCTAAGCACTGATCAATAGTTACCAGATGCAAAATCATCCAGGAAGATGGTTCCTGTCTCCTTTCCTCAGGAGAGGGAGGTGCAGGGCACAGCGGTTACATTACATCTTCGCTTTTGGTAGATTAACATTGCAAGAGACTTCTGTTTGAAGGAAGAATTGGAAGGGTAAAACCCGTGTTTGTCTGACACACAAGGTGAGAGGCAGGAGGGTGGTGTGGAGGTAAGAGTGATGGGAGAAGAAGATCAAGAAGGCAATATGGAGCCTGGCCTTGGTGAAGCCCAGGCATCAGGAGGATGAGAAGAAGGAAGCAGAGGGCATTGGGAGCCAGGCATGGTCAGAGTATGCGAGGTGGGTAGGAGACGCCTGGACTTGATATGGAAACCAAGAGAGTAGAGATTCAAAGAGGGGAGTGAGTGATGGGATCCAGAGACTGACAGTAGGAAGAGGCTGCTTTCTGCAACATTTTGTAGAGACTGGAAGAGGGAGGTTAAGCAAAGAGGCCAGAGGAGGAGAAGATTGCTGTTGCAGGTGGCAATTAATAGACCTTTATATTTATACAACATCAGAAGGGTCAAGGGAACTCCTTAGTGCATCCACAGTCTTATTGCCTGTAGAACACCCACAAGTGTGGGAGGCACTTTACAGGGCAAACATTAAGAACCAACTGTCTACTCATACAGTAAGCAACTGGAAAAACCAATTCAGAGATGGAGTTAGGAAGGACAAGGGATACAATATTACGTCACATGTTGCTGTATCTAAATTCCATTATTCCTAGATTGGCTCTCCCTGCAGGAGCTATTAGTAAAGTTGTATGAATAACCTGCTGGTGGCTGTATTTCCCACTGGTGCAGGGGGGTCTGTGCGTGTCTGGCTACCCACACAAAATCTTGTACTTAGGAACACAGCCATAGCTATAACCCCTATAGGTACTTCATATCCTTTTGCAAACAATGGGCCTTCACTGCCTTGCATTTTTCCCAGTGCCTGGTGTAATGAGCTGTAGCAATACAATGTGTGCAGAACATGATAGCACAAATTCTAACTGGATAATGAATCTATGTCAAACATGTAAAAGGAATGTCTGGTGCTGTAGCAAAATGTTTTCAGCAGTCCTCCAATTGACTATATTACCCGAAGGAGAGAGACATTTGTAGAAGATCAAACAGCCTGGAAGGGGATGTACCAAAACACGGCAGATATGGAGAACTGTAGGGCTTAGGTGAGGTGTCTGCAGCAGCTGCTCTCAAAGTGGCATGCCCAGGAGTCAAGCAGCAGGACTGGCAGAATCACCAAGAAAAGATCACCCTGTTTAAGTGGGAAAAGGAGAGTTCATAAAAATACTGGAAGAAAAACGAAAGAGCAGAAGAAGAGTCTATCTGAGGTTCTGACTGGCTCTATTCTGCGCGGCTTAGCCTCGACAGCACCCAGCTCAGCCCCGCAGCATTACAGAGGCTCCTGCTTCTCCACCTCCTTCCACCTACTCCATTCCCCAACAGCACTGCAGGGCTTCCCCCGCACTGCTGTGCCCCCTCCGGGCTCTGCCCTCCGCTCAGACCTGCAATGCAGCATTACAGGAACCCCCCCCCCGCCCATTCCTTTCTTCCTACTTCACCTGTGATTGGTACCCAGCTGTTATTAAGAAAACTCGCAAGCGCACCTCCGTCCTGTGTTCGCCGGTTCTGTTCGAGATGAATCCGGCGCTTCTTGCACCATGCACAAACCTCTGTGTTGTCTCCAGGACGCTCTGTTCACACACAATCTCGCGCACGTTCAGGTGCTATTTACTCCCGCTGCCTCAGTCTCTCTGGCCACGTTTAATGTAACAGATTGAAAAGCTGCCTCGCAGCCACTTACTTCCAGCCACGTCTGGCGCGTGTGTTTGTCCAGACGTAGGAGCTGCGCTAAAACCTAACCTGGCGGAGTGACTCAGGCCCAAGGCTCCTCCGCCCTCGCCCCGCCTCATGCCAACAAGCCCCTTGCACACCCTGCGCCGTGCGGCCGGAGGGGGTCACGAGAGAAGCAATGGGCCAGTTTGGATCCTCAGGGAAAATCACCCCCTGGTTCAAGTCACTCGCCTGGCGGGTTGGGAGCGTGGGAACCTGCGGGGCAGCAGGGCCAGCCTTGCGCGCACTGGGAACCGAAGAGCCCCGCGCACCCCAGACTTGATTTGTAAATAATTGCCCGAGAGCACCGAGCCCCACTCGCCGCGGCCCCGGCCTCGCCAAGGCACCTCCGCGCAGAGCCCAACCCGCTGCGCTGGGACTGGGGGGGTCCGCTGGGCACCTGGCTGGCACAGGGATGCCCGGTGCCAAGAGGCTGGGGGGTGTTATTGCTTCCAGGGAGGCGGCTGCGGCCTCACCTCCACGCGCCCGGCCCCCCGCAGCAACGCGCTTCCTTGGAGACCCCGTTGGACCCTTCCCTGCCTGGCTACTCGGGGTGACTCGCTGCGGGGCAGCCCAGCCTGCTCTGGTCCCAGGGGATGCGGCCAGTAGCGTCCCCTCTCCGAGGAGTGGAACAGAACAACCACGTGTGTTCGTTGGCTTGGGGAGACGGACCCCAGCGCCAGGGGGCTGGAGCTGGGGGGGGAGGGACACGAGCCCCGAGTGGCTCGAGAACCCGCGGTTCTAGCAGGGCCGGAACAGCTGGGCTGGGTTTGCTGCCAACCCAGCCCGGTGGTCACGGCTGCTCCGGGCAGGAGGCAAGGCCAGGCTGGGAGGCACGAATGGCCCAGGGGCCCGTGTGTTTGCCCGGGTGCCAGCACGCCTCGGGCCGGCCCACGGAAGGAAGCTCCACGTAGGCTGCGTTTGTGGCAGAGCCGCGGTGCGGGGCTGGTGGTTGGTGTCTGCTCCCAAGGGCACCTGCCAGCCAGCAAGAGCCCGGCGGCGGGGCTCGAGGAAAGAGCGGCTGGGGGCGCAGCAGCCCCACGCCCAGAGGAGCGGAGGGCGCCTAGGAATGCGCCTGGCCCCTCACACCCGGCCTGGGGCCCGAGGCAGCTCCCAAATCCCCGACCGGGACACAACCCGGACAGGGCACCGGCCCCGCTGCAAGAGCAGGCGGGAAGAAGACGCGGCAGCTCCCGGGGAGAGGCTCCCTTCGCCATTGGGGGTGGAAAGCGGGCATCCCCCGCACAAGAGGGGCCCCGTTCCCAAGGCTCCGGCTTTGTCTCCGCTTTGGGGGGACGCCAGCGCGGTACAAAATGGCGGGGAAAGGTGGGATTGCCCCGGCACGCCACGCGGGGAACCCCCTGCTCCCTCTGCCCGGCGGGGAGGGGCTGGACCCCCGGCACGCGGCCGGCTCCAAGGCAGCAGGGCCCCCCCCGGGGCCGCCTCCCCGCCTTTGCCCTCGCCGCCTCTGCAGGGCTCTGTTCTCGAGGCAGCTGCAGAAAATGGCTGCCTGGCTGATCCAGCTGAATCCTGCCATGTGTGCGAGCAGCAAGAACACAGCCCGGCCCCCGGCCCCTGGCCTGCCCCAGCCCCGCAGCGAGCCGCGGGCAGCGGGGAGCCACCGCGGCCCAGCGGGGCTGCTGGAGCCCCGGGCGCGGGCAGAGCTGCTGCAGGGCGGCCCCGAGAGAGCCCGCCCCGGGGGGGAGTCACTCTGGTAGCTTTACCAGTCTCTAGCACGGGTGCCCCTGCCCGGCTTCCCGCTCCTCGCTCGGGTCCGCAGGTGGCGGGTGGATGATTCCGGCGCATGGATTGGGACCCTGCGGCCTGGGAGGAGATGCGCTAAACCCCCACGTGCCGGAGCGTGTCCCCACTAATAAAACCCGTGACAAGAGCCTGTCCCCGGGGGGCTCGGGTGGAGGTGAAGGGCAGGTGCTGCTCTATGGCCCAAGCCCAGATATCTCCTGGGGACCCGGGAGTGTCTGCGCGTCGGGCCGTGCCTGGGGCAGGGGGTCCCCAGCGAGGACCAGGTTTGACACCTCCGAAGAGCTGCCTAGCTTTGGGACAGAGCCGGTCCCGCCGCGGCCAGCTTCGGCCAGGGCTGACCAATAATCGCTGGTCGTTGCTGCTGTTTGCTCAGCACTGGGGCGATTCGATATCGATTTATTTCAAAGTCGGGTGGAAAAGACAACGAGGAACTACGGGAGGCGCTGGAGTAGGGAGGGGACCGCGGACCAAAGCCACAGCGTGGGATCGGGCGTTGGGGACCGGGTCAGCTCTCAGAGGAGCTCTCCTGGAAAATGCACAGGAAAGACAACGAAAATTCGGCTCCGCGCCTGCCTGCGGGTTCCCGGGAGCGACCCCAGCCCTGCGGGAGCTCAGAGCAGTCAACCCGCTGGCTAGGACTCCTAGCCAAGCTCGCCGCTCCACGGGAGGCCGGTCCCCTCCGGGTCCGAACCAGACAGCCCCACCCGCAAGCAAATGATTTGTGCTCCTGGCTCTGGAGGAGGAATCCGCAGGGGTGGTGCTTTATCTGAGCTGGAAAGAACGAATAACCCCTGGGAGCCTCTTCGGAACTGGTGTTTCACCCGGGACCAGGGGAGCTGGGATAACTTGTATGGGGGAGGGGAGCTGAGAGCGTGACCCGAACTGTACACCCTATCTATACGGGAACCATGTCAAGCCGGGGGGGGGGGCGTCAGCCCCCCAGCCCGCCTCGTTCCAGCACCTCTGCCAGGAGGACTAAACAGGTCAAGGGAAGAGATCTCGGAGCTGTGTCAAGGCTTCGCTAACGGGCTGATGTCAATAGCTAAAAAGAGGACAGCAGGTAATACTGCCGTATATGGTAGTGTTGGAAGAAAGCAGAGGGAGTGTGTGCAAACCTGAATGGTGCGTGTGCGCGCACACACATACACACACACACACGGTATTCTCCTTACTACACGCATGTAGGGCAGGAACATGTGTGCTGCACATGTAGGGGGGGTGAGTACATGTCGGGAACCCAGTGCTCTCGCGCGGGTCCATCTCTGGATACAAACCCTGGGCAGGCGGGTCTATGTGTCTGTTGCCCGTTTACCACCCGGGGGCGGGGCGGGATCCAGCCTGAGCCGCAGGATGCTAAAGGAAACAAAACAAAACAAAACAAAACGCGGAAACAGATCGGGGCCGGGGGTTCGAGCCCCGAGTTCGAGGGCCCAGCCCCGACTCCCGGGCTGGCCCTTGCTAGCGCGCCCCAGGCGGGCGAGGGGCTCAGCGCCGCTTGCACAGGATCTGTTGGCGCCCCTCGCCGCCGGGCCGGCTGGGGCATGCGGGGGTATTTGAAGTAAAGTGGGTTGCGGCTTGGCGCGCAGGCCCCTGCTGCGCCGGACAGAGCGCTGCGCGGCCAGGCGCGGAGATAGCGGAGAGCACCGGGGGGAGCGAGAGGGCCTCAGCCTCCCCACAGCCCCCGCTTGTGGCCGGGAGCCCCTGGCAGCTGTTTGCCCACGGACAGAAAACAGACCCCTTGGCTCGCCCCGGCCCCAGGCCGAAGCGAGGGTCGCGCAGTGCCACCAGCGCGGAGCCAGCGGCCTCCGGAGCCAGGCTCTGGGCTAGTCCCAGCCAAGGTCGCTGTGGTTCCGAAGCAGCAAATCTCCTCTAGTGACCTACAGTGTAACCCCAGGGAGGGGGCAAAGCCAGCGCGCAGCCCGCTGCGCTGGGGGGAGGGGGGGCTGCCCCAACTTCCAGCGAGTCCGGGTTGCACAGGATCGGGGTGAGTCTGCAAACAGCCCCACCCCCATCCAGGGGCAGAGGCAGCGGGAATCGTGTCCCTCTTTGAAAGCGACCGCAGCGGGCTGCTTCTCCCCGAAGCCTGTTACTGGGGCGTTTATGTCTCTCCGAGCCAAGCCCCTCCATCGCGCTCCGTGGCGTGTCTGCCGCCTCGCTAATTGTCCTTATTACGCTCTCGCAGGCCAGGGAGCGGGGCGAAAAGCGCCGGGGGTGGAGGAGGGGAGGGAAGGAGAGGGGCGCTCGGGCCGTGTCAGGGTCCAGCGCAGCCGGCTGTCGTGCTGGGAAACTCGGGTCTACATGGCGCGTGTCTCCCGGGCCGGCCCCCTGGCGGGCCAGCGCCCTGCCAGCGCGCCACCATTTTGGTGCCTGCTGAATTTGGGGTGAGGGAGAAGGCGAGGGATGAAATCAGAGCGAGAAGGGCTGGGGGTTTGCTGGCTCTTTTCCACTCGTGAGAGCTGGTTGCTGAGATACCAGCGGACCAATAATCTCACAACAGCTCACCCGGAGCTCTGGCACCGCTTCCTTATATGGTGCTGCGAGTCTGCGGGGCGCCGCGCTCCGCACCATATAAGGGCATGAACCTAAATACAGTATCTACCTTGTCCTTTTCTAGCCCAGCGCAAGTTGCAAGCGATCGATGCCGGAGCAAGGCAGGCAGCAGCCGCGGCGGCCAGAGGCCGGGCCGGGTGCCCAGGCAGGCGAGGCGCTGGGCTGCTGCAGCTGCTGCCAGGCCGAGCGGCTTCCAGCCACAGATGTTGCAGTCCCCACTCTGCAGCCCTGATGAAGTCTCGGCTGCTTATTAGGTGACATGCAAATGATCCGTGATTACACCTAATTGCTTTTGTTAAAAGAGAAGTCGCGGGTCTTGGGGCGCCGCTGCAGGCTGAGGCCGAGCGGGGAGGGGCCGAAGGCAGAGGAGGTTACAGCAGAGCGGACACATCGGAGCCAGGTGTTTACCTTGTCACTTGGGGAAGAATAACGCGGGGCAGGGCGGCGCTGGCTGCAGGGACGTGGTTAGATAGCACGCGCGACTCCCTCCCCGTGGGGGTGGGAGACAGACACCCTCTCAATGGGGCGGCCAGGGGGCTACTCCGGCAGCTGTGCCCTCCCGGCTGCAGGGAAATTCACCTGAGTGGCTTTGCAAAAGCCGACGCTGGGCAGAGGCTTTTCTGAGAGTCGGATTCGTTTCCGCTCCACGGGCGCAGCTGCCCGGACCCCCGGCATGTCTCTGCCGTACAGGGCGTCATGCTGGGGTGGGGCCTCGGGAGGGGTCGGCAGCCGAACTGCTGCTGAGGTGGGCCGGGGGGGCTGGAGCGGGGCGGAGGAAGGGGTGGTCTGTGGAGCTGAGGAGTTGCCGTCACACCTCATTACAGCTGTCAGATTCCAATTTATATCTCCCCGACCGTGACGTCAGTTGGCGCCCCAGATGCATTGCTGACATGCCACGAGTGGGGCTTTCATTCAGCCGGAGCAGGGACCGGCCCTGTCCCCTCCCGGGAAGCTGTTTTGACATGTGTCCCCCCATCCCCTTTTGAAGGCGCGACAGTAATTTCATTGGGAGAATGAATAATTCTGGAACGAACCCAGCTGAGTAACTCGGACAAGATGTATCCAGATCCCTGAGCCTGGGAGGTGGGAATCGCCTGGGAAGGCAGGATTTCATTGGCCGACGCGGGATTGGCAGATGCCCCTTTCGCCAGCCTTTGCAATTCAGGCACATTGGTAACTCGAGGGACATAATCAGCAAATTCAGAAATCCCGGAAACAAACGGGCTTTTGTGCGAAATGCCCGCAGTGCCGCGTGCCCGATAAAGGGCCCTCAGCCCTCTGCCCCCCCCCCGCCCCCAGTGCGGCAGTTTTATCTCACAAGCGTTTTCTGTGCGAGTGTGTTTAGCAGGACGCCTGAAAAGTTCAACATCCTCCCCGGGGAGTGAGATAATTGGAGACTCTCGTTAGACTTTGGCACAAGCTGAAAATGAGCTAATGAAGGACACGGCGCGGCGGCTTTGCAGCCTCTCTGCAGAGGCCCGGCTGCGCTAGCAGAGAGGCACCGCGCGCGGATTTAACCCGTCCGCGGGCGCAAGCGAGACTGGCAGCCGGCAGGCACACGTGTGAGCAGCGTGCGTAAGAGAGCGGGACCCTGGAGCATCCTGGTCCCGCTCTCGGATTACACGCACACAGCCTGCTCTGCGGAGCCCGCATCCTCAGTCCCTAACCAGAGCCGCGCGGCCCGTAGGTTCCTGCGTGGGTCCGGGCGAAGAAGCAGGAGTAGCAGCAGCGCCCCGGGCAGAGAGGGGAGGCAGCCGACAGCACGGCTGTGCAGGGAACCCGGGGAGCTCAGAGCCCAGCAGCTGCTGGGACTCACATGGAGGGACTCGGAAGCGGGCGCCTGTCCCGGCCGGTTCCCCGGCGTGCAGGAGCCGTGAGGAAATTTCAGGAGAAATGAGGCCTTTGTGCTGCTGATGCGGAGCGCTGCAGCTCCCGGGATGTCTGGCAAGCGCCATTTCCAGTAGCACGGTGCCACCTATAGCAGGTGCCTGGAATTAATCAGGGATATTGGATTCCCCAGGAAAACGGCCTGTTTCCGGTGTGAACAGTAACCGGAGCGGGGTCTGGGGACCGGCAGGTCCGGGCATGGGCCAAAAACACCTTCCTGAGTCCAAATGGCTGCATGAATTTCAACGAGTGTTTCCCCCGGTTTGTCTGTCTGTATCTATCTATCCATCCCCATACACCCCATCCATCCATCCATCCCCATACACCCCATCCATTTATCTAGCTATCTAGCTATTTGTCTGTCTATCGTGCCGGGCAATTCCTATTTAGAAATCGGAGTTCTCTGCTGAAATCTGTTGTCCCGCAGCCCCAGGAGCACCGCGAGTCCTGCCCCCGACCTGTGCACACCGGTGTCTGAAAAGGCTGCTGCACTTCGGGGCGCCCTGCCTTTCTCTGTAAAAGAAGCCACAGCCCAAAGCAAACGCTGCACGCTTCCCTGGGTTTGGTTGAACACAGGGGCCGCTCTAGACATTCCACCGCCCCAAGCAGGGCGGCATGCCGCGGGGGGCGCTCTGCCGGTCGCCGAGAGGTCCACCAGAGCCGCCTGTGGCCCTCCCGGGCGACCGTCAGAGCGCCCCCCGCGGCATGCCGCCCCAAGCACGGCTTGGCGTCCTGGGGCCTGGAGCTGCCCCTGGTTGAACAGCCTGAATATTGAAGAGGGTCGGGGAATCGCAGCCTTGTTGCTTCTGCAGCAGTTTGGAACAGCAGTTTCCACCTGGCTACACGGTCCCTGCTACACTGGAGTGTCTGCTTGTGTTACACGTAAAACCAAACGGGTCTGGCGAGAACCCCAGCTGGGGTCAGTGACAACCAGGAACCGTTCGGCTCAGAGGGGAATATCCCGCATTCCCTAGCACAGCGCAACAGGGGAGGTGGGGACGGACAGAGGCTATAGAGAAGGAAGCCGCCTTGTCTCCATCTCCAATGGCAAATGCCGCCCAGCTCCGACAGAAATACTGGGGGCGGAGTGTTGCGCCAAATCAAATGAATGTCTCGGCATCTCCTCCATTGATCTGCTGGAAAGGCAGAGCCGCTCTCAAAGCTCCGTGCAAACAAACACGTGACCAGTAGTCCCAGAACCAGGCATCCAGGAGAGTTGCCGGGAAAATCCCCGCAATCCTTGCAGTCGGGCTGCATGGCGGTTTTACACAGCTCACCGAGAAACAGGCGCTTTTCCCTGGCCGCTAACCAGGAGTGTTGCTGGTTAGCTGGGGGGGGGGGGGGGTCACACTCCAGAAGAAGGGAAATGGGGGGGGGGATATTTGAACAAAACTTAATGAAAGTCGGTAAGAGATCAACGTTCAGATAAACCCCTCGGACGTTCCGAAAGGCGCCGTCCAGAAAAAAATCTGGTTCTGCCCCGGCCCAAAGAGCTTGCGCGCTCTCCCGGCCCGAACTGTCTCGGTGCGCGACCAGAAAAGCGCCAAGGCGTCCAGGCTTGCGCACCCCGGCCTAATGGGAACCAAGACAGGTCGCGCTGGCTAGGTGCAGGGGCTACGCGGCTCCAGGAGATGAGGACGGGGTCCTGTGGCTCCGATGTGCTGTCGGCTACAAGACGGGAGTTCCCTGCGGAACCTCCCGGACTCCGACACACGCGGGGCTTGGGAAGGGTCCAGGAAAAACTTGTATGCGCCTGAATTCGATGTTTTAAAACAACAACCAAATAAAGTTGAAATCAAAACTTCCCGAGATGAGACATTCTCTGCGCGAAGGGGAAGGGGAGGCTGTTCGTTTCCCCTGTATTTCTGTCTGGGAAAGCCGGATCGGGCTTGTTGGAGAGCTGTCCCTCTTCGGCGCGCCCCGCAGAGGAAGCTGATCTGGCAGGATCTGTTCTGCGCACTGAAGCACGGCTCAGGGACCGATTCCTGCTGCCACTTCGCTGCTTGTCCCAGCTGCAAAGCCCAGCCCCTCTCGCCCCTTGCCAGGATCTTGGCACGGCGCCGCCCCCAGCCCGAGGAATCGCGCTCTCTCGTGGGAAACAGCCGCTGCCGCTCCCTCAGGATGGGTCTGTTAGGGCGTCAGAGGTCTGCTTTAGGGACCCCGGCCGCCGGCGACAGACCTGGGCTGGCTGTGACGGCAAGTGATGGCGGATTGATGGTCAGCACCGTGTGGGGCAGGGAAAGGAGGCGGAGCCCAGCGGGCGCCAGCCTGTCCAGAGCCGGTGCGGGATGCGGAGCAGAGCCCAGCGGGCTCCCAGAGCCGGTATGTGATGCAGAGCACAGTCCAGTGGGCGCCCATAGCCGGTATGTGATGCAGAGCAGAGTCCAGTGGGCGCCCAGAGCCGGTGTGGGATGCGGAGCAGAGCCCAGCGGGCTCCCAGAGCCGGTATGTGATGCAGAGCAGAGTCCAGTGGGCGCCCAGAGCCGGTATGTGATGCGGAGCAGAGTCCAGTGGGCGCCCAGAGCCGGTGTGCGATGCGGAGCAGAGCCCAGCGGGCTCCCAGAGCCGGTATGTGATGCAGAGCAGAGTCCAGTAGGATGCCGCTCAGAACCCAGCGGGCGCCCAGAGCCGGTGTGGGCTGCAGAGCCGAGCGGGCGCCCAGAGCCGGTGTGGGATGCGGAGCCGAGCCCAGTGGGATGCCGATCAGAGCCCAGCGGGCGCCCAGAGCCGGTGTGGGCTGCAGAGCCCAGAGGGTGCCCAGAGCCCAGGGGGATGGGGAGCAGAACAGCTTCTGGCGCACTCGGGTGAAAGTCCCTGCTGGTTTCGGATCAGGGGCGAGGTGAAACGTGGATAGTTTGCTCTGTGATTCTTGCACAAGAGGGGAGCTGAGCGCCACCTTAGACGGACCCCGCCAGCCTACGGTGTTGGGCATCTTCCGGCGGAGGGGGTGGTGGTGGTTTCTCAGCTGCACCCGGGAGCCGGGACAGTGACTGACGGGCAGCTGAGAGTAAATCGTTGGCAGTCAGCAAATTACTCCCTGCTGGGCTGGAGCCTGGCTGGTGGGAGGGCCCCGTCGGGGCGGCCCGGCCGGGCTCCGAGTAGCTAGTTGTTTATTCCCTTGAAAGGTGCAGCCCGTCCCCTTCCCACTTCAGGCACAGCGACCGGTGGGGGTCTCCCCTCTAGGGCACCTGCCTCTGCATCCCGCCGGGCCCTGCCACCCGCAGCGGGGCACCTCGGCTCCAGCCGGGGCTGCAGCCTGGGTTCAGAAAGGAAAACTCGGGGTCACGGCGCCTGAGCCCCTGGGGAACGCGGAGGGAGCCAAGGCGCGGCGGAGCCCCGGGACTCCGCTGGGGTAGTCGCCAGCCCGAACCCGGCCGGTTGACTCACCCGCAAGCACCGGTTGCCCAGCTGTATCGAGGGGAATCGCTCCCGCCCAGCCGGTGGCCGGGTGACCCTGTTCGTGGCCTTGGCCCGGCGGGGGGCGGGGGGGTCTCCNGCGGAGCAGAGTCCAGTGGGCGCCCAGAGCCGGTGTGCGATGCGGAGCAGAGCCCAGCGGGCTCCCAGAGCCGGTATGTGATGCAGAGCAGAGTCCAGTAGGATGCCGCTCAGAACCCAGCGGGCGCCCAGAGCCGGTGTGGGCTGCAGAGCCGAGCGGGCGCCCAGAGCCGGTGTGGGATGCGGAGCCGAGCCCAGTGGGATGCCGATCAGAGCCCAGCGGGCGCCCAGAGCCGGTGTGGGCTGCAGAGCCCAGAGGGTGCCCAGAGCCCAGGGGGATGGGGAGCAGAACAGCTTCTGGCGCACTCGGGTGAAAGTCCCTGCTGGTTTCGGATCAGGGGCGAGGTGAAACGTGGATAGTTTGCTCTGTGATTCTTGCACAAGAGGGGAGCTGAGCGCCACCTTAGACGGACCCCGCCAGCCTACGGTGTTGGGCATCTTCCGGCGGAGGGGGTGGTGGTGGTTTCTCAGCTGCACCCGGGAGCCGGGACAGTGACTGACGGGCAGCTGAGAGTAAATCGTTGGCAGTCAGCAAATTACTCCCTGCTGGGCTGGAGCCTGGCTGGTGGGAGGGCCCCGTCGGGGCGGCCCGGCCGGGCTCCGAGTAGCTAGTTGTTTATTCCCTTGAAAGGTGCAGCCCGTCCCCTTCCCACTTCAGGCACAGCGACCGGTGGGGGTCTCCCCTCTAGGGCACCTGCCTCTGCATCCCGCCGGGCCCTGCCACCCGCAGCGGGGCACCTCGGCTCCAGCCGGGGCTGCAGCCTGGGTTCAGAAAGGAAAACTCGGGGTCACGGCGCCTGAGCCCCTGGGGAACGCGGAGGGAGCCAAGGCGCGGCGGAGCCCCGGGACTCCGCTGGGGTAGTCGCCAGCCCGAACCCGGCCGGTTGACTCACCCGCAAGCACCGGTTGCCCAGCTGTATCGAGGGGAATCGCTCCCGCCCAGCCGGTGGCCGGGTGACCCTGTTCGTGGCCTTGGCCCGGCGGGGGGCGGGGGGGTCTCCCGGAAGCCAGGACCTTGCTCTAGCCGGACCGAGGGAGGTTTCATTGTCTGTAGGAGGCGGGCGCGGGTGGAAGTGCCGGGTACCCGAGAAGAGGGGGCTCCAGGTGCGCCCTTGGGGTTTGTTTAGCGGGAATTCCTGGGGGGGGGGGTTCAGAAAGGGCGGGGCGCGGCGCGGGGGGGCTTCTTCCAGGAGCGTCCGGCCAAACCCCTCCGCTGGGTGCGGGGCTCCCGGGCCCGCCATCCCCCAGCGAGGGAGAGGAGCTGTCCGCGGCGCCCTCCATCCCCACGCGGCCGCTGCCCAGGGGCGCAGGGAGGGTGGGACTGGCCGGGCAATACCAGGGACTGTTTGCTCCTTCCGCTGCCCCGGCTCTGCCCGATCGATCCTCTCGATCAGTCTATCGGCTGCCTAACGCGGGGGCCTCCTTGGAACCCGGGAGGCCCGGGCTGGGGAAAGTATCCTGGGCCCTTTCTGCAGAGTCGTCCGCCCGCCCCTCCGGGCTCGCGCAGGGAGCTCGCTCGACCCGTTTGGCCTGAATTAGCAACCAAGCGTGTCACTCCTGCGAGTCCGTGACACGCGTGGGCAGCGCTGCCTCGCATTCTCCCCGACCCCGTTCTTTCCTGCGGCTCTGGCCGGGTGCTCGGAGCGGATTTATCCAGGAGACAGTCTCCAGGGGCTGAGGGTTAAATCCTGGGGACCTGCACGTCCCGCCCGGCTCAGTCCCCGTACTTTGCCCTGGGCCCCTGCCTATAGCTGCCGAAACAGCGCACCCCAGGGAGGGTCAGCCGAACACCACCGAGCAAGCCTGTACCAGCCTGTACCTCCAGCTGGGGGAAGAGACAACCCCCCCGCCCGAGTCTATCGCTTCTTTCTCTCGGGAGGCGGGTGATTAGGTACAGCGATCAGGATGAAACTCAGGAAGTGCTGGTTTTACTGGCAACCCCACTAACTCCTGCCAGAGACCCCACCATCGCCCCATCCCCTGGGGTCAGGGCGAGGTAAGTCCAGTCCGCTGTTGCTGTTTGCCTCTGGAGTTGGGAAGGGAACCCGGGCCCCAGAAAACGAGGTGTCCCGTAAATATGTTTAACGAGGAGTCTAGGAAATTCAAGATGGTCCGAGATTTGCTGCTTTCCGCAGCGCTGGGAGTGGAATGAGCGCTGGGAGTGGAATGAACACTTGGGTGTTAATGAACTTTGACTGGGACATGGAGGTTACAGGTTTCCTGTGCAAAACACACTAAAGAGTTTAAATAAGCTTTCCCGAGCAGTCTAGGAGAGTCCACACAGGCACTAATCGAGTGCATTCATTTCAAAGGGATATAGAAGTCTAAAGTTCC
Organism: Chelonoidis abingdonii; assembly: GCF_003597395.2. Taxonomy (NCBI): domain Eukaryota; kingdom Metazoa; phylum Chordata; order Testudines; family Testudinidae; genus Chelonoidis; species Chelonoidis abingdonii. Next base: position 31,222,690 of record NC_133781.1, read on the forward strand.
TTCATTAGAAACCTCAGCCTTTGTCTCATAAAATTTGGGGAGCCTCTGAAGCAGCTTGTCAAGGAGAACATAAGAACAGCCATACTGGGTCAGACCAAAGGTCCATCTAGCCCAGTGTCCTGCCTGCCGACAGTGGCCAGTGCCAGGTGCCCCAGAGGGAGTGAACCTAATAATGATCAAGTGATCTCTCCCCTGCCATCCATCTCCATCCTCTGACAAACAGAGGCTAGGGACACCATTCCTTACCCATCCTGGCTAATAGTCATTAATGGACGTAACCTCCATGAATTGATCTAGTTCTCTTTTGAACTCAGTTCTAGTCCTAGCCTTCACAATCTCCTCAGGCAAGGAGTTCCACCGGTTGACTGTGCACTGTGTGAAGAAGAACTTCCTTTTATTTGTTTTAAACTTGCTGCCTATTAATTTCATTTGGTGACCCCTAGTTCTTATATGATGGGAACAAGTAAATAACTTTTCCTTATTCACTTTCTCCACATCACTCATGATTTTACATACCTCTATCATATCCCCCCTTAGTCTCCTCTTTTCCAAGCTGAAGAGTCCCTGCCTCTTTAATCTCTCCTCATATAGGACCCATTCCAAACCCCTAATCATTTTTGTTGCTCTTTTCTGAACCTTTTCTAATGCCAGTATAGCTTTTTTGAGATGAGGAGACCACATCTGTATGCAGTATTCGAGATGTGGGTGTACCATGGATTTATATAAGGGCAATAATATATTCTCCATCTTATTCTTTATCCCCTTTTTAATGATTCCTAACTTTCTGTTTGTTTTTTTGCCTGCCACTGCACACTGCATGGACATCTTCAGAGAACTATCCACAATGACTTCTAGATTTTTCCCTGATTAGTTGTAGCTAAATTAGCCCCATAATATTGTATGTATAGTTGGGGTTATTTTTTCCATTGTGCATTACTTTACATTTATACACATTAAATTTCATTTGCTATTTTGTCGCCCAATCACTTAGTTTTGTGAGATCTTTTTGAAGATCTTCACAATCTGCTGTGGTCTTAACTATCTTGAGTAGTTTAGTATCATTTGCAAACTTTGCCACCTCACTTTTTACCCCTTTCTCCAGATCATTTAGGAATAAGTTGAATAGGATTGGTCCTAGGACTGACCCTTGGGGAACACCACTAGTTACCACTCTCCATTCTGAGAATTTACCATTAATTCCTATCCTTTGTTCCCTGTCTTTTAACCAGTTCTCAGTCCATGAAAGGATCTTCCCTCTTATCCCATGACAGCTTAATTTCTGTAAGAGCCTTTGGTGAGAGTCCAAAGAAGATGAGGAGCAAGGGGGACTGGGAGAGAGTTGGATGTACAGAGGAGACTGATGCAAATTAATTGTCTCATCTTTGGGGCAAATGGGCAAAGAAAGTAAACGTGGGTAGTCAAGGCTGGCAAACAGCCTGGCGCCAGCACCCTACGAACACCAGCCCCTGGCGGCGCTGTAACAAGGAAACAATTACCCCCAGTCGAGTTTGCACCCCCAAAATGAAGGCGAGCCAGGGGCTCCACGGAGCCTGGGGACTGGGCTGTTACTAGCTTAGATGGAAGGCGCTCAGGTGTGGTGGTGACAGGTGGCCCTGTAACCCCTGAGCAGACAGGCGCTGAGCCCCGGGGCTGCGGGGGGGGCCCAGGTCAATGCGCCCTGCAGTCTGGATTCCCTGGTCTACCTCTGACCCCCCCCCCAAAAAAACTGTCAAAACTGGTAAATAACAGCTCTGTCCTGCCCCCCGAGAGCCAGGCCCCTTATCTCCCCCTAAACCCGCCTCCTCGGGCGCCTGATCGCCTTGGCTTCCCACGGGGCAGACGGGAGCAAGTGAGTGGGATTCCCCGTCACCACCCGCCTGCTCAGCCCTGGGGCACAGCCCGGTGCCAGAGCGTCCGCGGGAGAGAGACAGTTCAGGGCCCCCACGCCTCGACCCGGCCAGTCTGCTCCTCCGGCTCCTAGGCTCGCTCCCACTGGGCCCCTTGCTATGCCCGGGGCGGAGCAAAGCGTGTCCCTGCGTTAGTTCTCGGTCGTGTGGCTGGACACCCCCAGCCTGTCCCTCTGCCTCGGGCCCACTCACACACGAGACGCAGCCAGAGCCGCCTGCGGCTGTTCGACCAGTTACCCGAGGGCACAGCCCCCAGACTGGACCCCTTGCCCGCTAGGGCCGGTTCCGCGGAGCTACCTGCTGGGAGGAACCGCTCCGCTCGGGGCCCGCTGGGGTCTGGCTGTTTCGAAGGGAGGATGGAGCCAACCCGCCAGGCAGCCCCCGGGGGATGCTCAGCAGCAAGGGAGCCGAGAGCAAACAGGTCACTCGCCTCTCCGCGCCCCACCTGCGCGCGGCTTGGGCACCCCCTCTCCGTCTCCCCCGCCAAGCCTAGGCAGCCACAAGCCCCTTGTGATCTAGTGGCACAAAATAAAGGAGCCACCGCTGTATCGCTGACTGCACCCGAAGGTTTATTTGTATTGCAAACCCAGAGCCCCCCTACTTGGGAAACAGGTATTCCGCAGCCGTATTTCATTCAATAAACACGCCAGGAGCTCGTGTATCACGTGGGTAACAATCCGAAATGGAACTGCCGGCGTTTTTCTTCGTAAAATTGCAGCACGAGACCGTTTTATTTCTACCTTCACCCGCCACTCTCTAAGACAGTCAAATCGCAGCCATATGGGAACCTAGGTAATAGGAAGCAGTTACCTTATTTCCTCGAGAGGAGACGCACACGAATTCTCCCAGGACCTTTCCCCCCTCGGGGGTGTTCACCGGGGGTTTCCCAGGTGCTCGTTACTAGACTAGCCGTTGAAGCATGAAGTCGGACAGGTATTGGGCGGGTCTGGTCTCCACTCCAGCATCCACGGTATGGGGTGAAAGGGAGGGACAATCCCACCGAAGAGAGACCCCAAAGCACCCCAGTGGTGCCAGGCTGGAGGTAGGGGAGTGGGAAGCAAGAAGCCAGTCCCGTCTCTGCTCCCCCCAATGCACGTGGCGGCCCACCCCTACTTCCAGGAGAGTCTGAACTAGTCCGAAGCCCCCTCGCAGGGGGGCAGTGAGTGAGGGCGCCCAGACCTGTCTGCGCTGAGCCGAGGCGGGAGGTTGGGACGCTCCAGCCGGAGGAGGGAGACATTCAAATTCCGCCTTTGAGGAGATTTGAGGGGTTTGTTGTTTTATTTATTTTCCCGCTCCAGGCTTCAGCTGGACTAACCCCCTGTTTGTTCACGAGAGATCGGGCACGTCTGCACCTCCCTGCGTCCCAAGAAATAGCCTCGCTGACTCCCTCTCTGCACAGAAATGTGCCGCAGGCAGGGAGGTAAAAGAAGCTCACAACTTCAGATCTAAATAAAATCGGAACGAATCTGTTTCTTCTGCTGCGATGTAATTTTGCTTTAACAGACGCATGGAAGTGACTTGAGAGAGAAAAATCTTTGACAGGAATCTCCCCAGCTCAGCAGCGTCTGCATTTCTGGCTTTTTTTGAAAGCACCTAAAGCAAACATACTTATGGGAGTAAGTGGCAGTAAAATCACTGAGGGATGAAATGCAGAGAAATACTATCTTAAAACAAATAACAAAACTCTTCAACAGCCATTAGTGATTTAAGGGGCTGGGGGAAGGAGAACGAGAGAATTCTGCGGCACATTTCGGTAACCGAGAGCGCTACAGCAATCACCCAGTGATAAACACTGATTGCAGAGAGCAATAATTACCTCGTCGCTCTGTTTACAGATAACCCTACCGTAGCGGTACATATAAAAAGTAATTTGACGCTCCAGGAATCAGTGAAACCCTAGTTACATCCTCACCTCTGTTCTTAGACACCCCATCCCCCACCCCAGATCCCTTTCGCCCGCCTGCTTGAGCAAACTTGGGGAAATTAATAAGCCCATAGGTTCTTGGAGCAAGGAAACCAGAAACTCCTATTATAGGCTGCTGAAGTTTACTTTATTTTCACTACCCAAACTGTTGGAAAGTATTTAAACTTAAGCAGAAACAGCTGTACTCCTGGCATCACTCTACCAAACTATTTGTTACTGTGAATGACTTTTTATGATTCTGAACTTTGCTCGTTTGCTGGCTTCCAAACTAACAGCTTTCTTGGCAGATAGTGTCTAATGAGGTGATTTTTACGTAATCTTCCAGTACTTCGTTAATAAGATACAATTTCTCTTTGTTACATTAACCCACAATGGAGTTTTCTCTCTTTCCCCAGCCCTCTGTCTCTGCACCTAACAAATCCATCTGTTTCATGCCTTCTTTGATAGTCCAGTACCTAAGGAGCAGAGAGATCAATACAGATCAGTAATAGGAAACATGGTCATTTCCCACTATTCTTTGTTACAATCGGCACATTTTGCACGTGCTACTATTTCAAAGACAGCCCTAGATGGAGTGTATGTGGAAATGAAACCGTCTCGCGCAGACAATACGCTGAAGTCAAAGTTCGCAGAGTTTTTGTTTGTCTGTTCTAAATAAGCCTCCGGGCGAGAACACCTTAAATCCCAAGTCCTCTTCCACAGTTTGTGCCCTATCATCGCCCTACGTAGCTTTCTATAGGCACCAACCCGCCCTGCTCAGCAGGGCAGCCTGGACTCGCGGCTGTTACACTTCGACCGGTGCATCGAGAGGGCTGGGACCCGGTGCGCCAGCCAGTGGGGTTACGACAGTCCCCGCAACGCGCGAGTCCAAAGCCACCAGCAAAAAGACCTGAGACGAGACTCTGCTGCTGCTTCAACTCTTTCAGCTCTTTGTGCTTTGAAATTTCCTTTCTCTGCACAAACGCTGCAGAAGCTTTTCAGGAAACGCAGCCGCTACGCGCACAGCCAGCGTGCCGGGGGCTGTCACCCAGGGCCCCCCCCGCTGGTAACAGGGGCCGCGTTGATTGAGAAGCACCCACCGGCCTGCACAAGCCCGGAGCGCAAATCTACCCACTGGAAACGAAAATCAATCCCAGTCAGAATGTGCAGTCTGGCCCCGGGTTCGACAGACCCACCGACTCCCCAAGAACACGGCGCCACTTCATCCGCAGCATCTGCTGTGCTGGGGGGGCTTGGATTCTCCCCTAGTCCCCAGCGCTGGGGGCCGTGGCACCCCTTGGGCCGGGGGGGCCGGACTCCGGCCGGGGTGCCCGTGCGCTGCTGGGGCTGGGGGTGACAGTGACTGGGGATGTCACAGAAGTTGCTTTGAATTTTCGCTCGAGCTGCGCCGGGCCGTGGCTGCGGGCTGGGGTCGAGCCTGGGCTGGGCAGGGGCGGCTGCCTGCCCCGAGGGCTGGCGGGGGACAGTGATTTAGAAAGATGGGGCTGGACGGAGACGCTGTGCGGGGGGGGTTATGCCGCCCCGCCCCAGCCAGACAGCGGAGGCCCAGGGTCCCCCCGCCCCCCGCCGGTCTCTCGTCTCTCCTCTGGCTCCGCCCCCTGCTATTGAAAGGCGGGTCACGTACAGGGAGGAGGGGAGGGGGCGGCTGGGGGAGGGGAGAAGGGGCGGAGGCTGCGGGGGGAGGAGGAGGAGGGGCCGGGCTCTGGCCAATGAGGTGCAGGCGGAATATTCCACCGGCTCCGCCAGCAACAAGTGCGGGGGGAGGGACGGCGAAGGGGGGGGCGCACGGGAAGGGCTGACGTCAGCGGGCGGAGTATTATGGTCTGGGCTGCGCTGGCTGCTGCTTTTCTGCTGCCAGCGGCCGAGTAAACATGGAGCTTTCAGCCGTCGGGGAGCGGGTGTTCGCGGCCGAGGCCCTGCTCAAGCGCCGCATCCGCAAAGTAGGTGTCTTTTGGGCCCCCCAGCCCCCGTGCATGCAGCCCCCTAGGCCTGCGGGAGGCCGAGATCGGCTCGGAGACAGCCCTGCTCCCTCCCCCAGCTGCTCCCATTTGCAGCAGCAGTTCAGAGCTGCCTCTTCCCCTGGACTTGCACTGCACACATTGCATCTGGGTTTTTTTGTCCTGCATGCCCATTTTTACAAAAATGCTGCAGGCACGCTTTGCTGCATGCGTTTTGCTGCATGCATATTTTTGCCAGATGCATTTTGCTGCATCCCTGTTTGTTGCATGGATTTGCTGCAGGCATATTTTTTTGTTCCATGCATTTGGCCGTTTGCAGATATTTGACACATGCCTATGGTGCAGGCTTATTTGGTTGCATGCATGTTGCTACATGCATATTTTTATTCCATGCATCTATCTTGATTCCCCTATGTCTGTTTATTTTCTCTCTGTGCAACTGCAGGGGCGCATGGAATATCTCGTGAAATGGAAAGGCTGGTCTCAGAAGTAAGTAGGTTATATATACAATTATTCAGCCTAGCAAATACGCAGAAGATGGTGGTTTTTATTTATTTTGCATTATAATAGAAAATAAAGCTAGATCCTGGTTTTTTTAATTTTATATATCTTGTCCCCCTCCCCCTCACAAGTGACACTGTTTCTCAATCTCTGTGCATGTCCTGATAGGTACAGCACCTGGGAACCTGAGGAAAACATTCTGGATGCCCGGCTGCTTGCAGCCTTTGAGGAAAGGTACAAGGCCTTTGCTAGTCATATACATCACACTTATAAAAACGTTGCTCTGTCTTGTAGCAATGCAGAATTGAAATTGTTGTTTTTTTTAAATACCTTTAGGGAACGAGAAATGGAGCTATACGGCCCCAAAAAGCGAGGCCCCAAACCCAAAACCTTCCTGTTAAAGGTAAGGAGGCAGGAGCCTAGTGTGTGCATTGACATTGTTTAGTTGGTGAGTGGAGAGGGCTGCATTCTGCAATGGAGAGCGTCAGAACCAGCATGCTAATAGCAGGATCCGGCTCCAGCACTGATGGGGAAGGCTTGTGGAAAGGCCATTGCTTATCTGGGAAGTTGTAATTATGGAGCTGAATGGCAGGATAATAAAGTCACCAGTTGATTTATCTTCTTTGCAGGCACAGGCAAAAGCAAAAGCCAAAACCTATGAATTCCGCAGTGACTCTGCCAGGGGGATCCGGGTGCCATATCCTGGTAGATCACCCCAGGAGCTGGGCTCCACTTCCCGGGCAAGGGAAGGACTGAGAAACATAGCTCTGCCCGCCCAGGGCAGTCCCAGCACCTTGAGGGGTGAGAGCATCCGGGACCGGGTTGAGAGAATGGAAGATAAACCTGGAGAGATCCCTAAAAAGAGAGGCCCAAAGCCTAGGAAAGAGCATTACAAGGACTTGCCAGAGGCTCTGGATGTCTCCAAGAGGAAATTATGTGAGCCAGGGGACAAGATGGGGGACTACCTCAAAACCAGGAAAATAGAGGAGACCATTCCTGGGGTAGCGAAGTTTGGCTCAGGACACAGTGTGATCCAGCTGGCCAGGAGGCAGGAGCCTGACCTCTCTGGTGCCATGTCCCCCCCCAATAGAGCAGAGGCTGGCATGAAGCTGGGAGCCTCAGAGACTTACTCACCTAGGGTCACCAAGCACAGGTCAGACTTTTTGGACCCCAAGGGGCAAGATGGATTGGACCCTGGCGGCCCTAAGATCATGCACAGCTCCACAGACCAGGGCTCTATGGGAAGCTTGTACCGAGACAGTGTGGGGACTCAGTCTGGCAGACCCTCCCTCATTGCCAGAATCCCTGTCTCCAGGATTCTGGGGGACCCGGAAGAGGAGTCCTGGAGCCCATCTCTCAACAACCTGGAGAAAGTGGTGGTGACTGATGTGACATCTAACTTTTTGACGGTTACAATTAAAGAGAGCAGCACGGACCAAGGATTCTTTAAAGAAAAGCGATGAGTGTTTGCAGGATAGATCCGGAGATAAAGGCTTGGTTAGAGCTTGGTGGGTTTTTTTTCCCAGGACAGGACCTAGAAACTGTCTTAATTTTTTCTGCTTGCATTTTTTTCTCTAGTTTTCTGTTTCATTGAAAGATTATCTCTAGAGTTATATTTTCTATTAGATGTAAATATGTTATTTAAGAAAAATACCTATATATATATATCTATATATCTATATATATATATATATATTTCAACTCTAAGTTGTTTTATTTAAATGGAGACTGAACAGTGACTGCTCAGTTGCTCTTAGGAAGGACAATAAAACAGAACTAACAAGTTCATGTATCTGTTGCAGGAGCCAGTGTATATAGTGAATGATGTTTGTAGCTAATTATGTTTTGGGGTTTTATTAATTATGGTTTTTTCATAAGATGCTCTTGATGATGCGTGGGGAAGTTGTATCCCTTTCAGGGCAAAATGCTCTGGTTTCTTGATTGTGATATAAGGTGTTGCTTGTACAATCAAGTGTGCTGTATCCAGACCTGTCAGCCTGGACAGCTGAAATAAGCACTTGAATTTACAGTATTGTTGGGTTTTGTTTCCAATTGGGGGGGAAAAAAAGTTGGTATAAAATCAAAAAAAGCAGAAGTCCATAAAAAGACTGAAAGTTCTAGTGAAGTATTAACTTGAATTACCTCTTCTTGCAAATGAAGAGGAGGTTTGTATGTGTAAGATTCCTAAAAGGAGTGATACTGAAATGCACTTTAATAGAATTGTCATAGCAGTTATGGGAGACAGAACTGAGCTGAGAAGCTGTTTTCATTTTGTCTGTTTGCTTGATTCTTTCCCCCCACCCCCTTAAAAAAAATCTGTTTACATTCCTGAAATGCCAGAAAAGTTTGGAAGGATAAAGTGTCACTGCCCATATTTAGATGCTCATGCTATTATAGAAAGTGTTGCGTTTTTTCCAGGCCACAGTTCCCTTTGGACTGCGGGGAGACTCCAGATACAGTGTTCTATAATATCCACATCTCCCCCAACAAATTCCAGAGTCACTCTTGGGGGTTAGAGAAAATAAATATTTTCCCTGTCTTATGCCAGTTTCACAATGGCTGAGAGGAGATCTACTACTAGGGACAAAGTAGGTGGTGCTGACACAGGTGGCAGTTAGTATTCGATCACACCCTTCTCTTTGGAAGCACATGTGAATGGGTTGGTTTGGTTTTGTTCCAGGCTTAGTGAGATTTAATGACTGAACAAAATGCAGCGGCTTCCATCCCTGAGCGTAGACCGGAAATCTTTTGCTACCTTGCAGAAAGTGAGTGGGGATTCTAGAAGTGTGTTTTCTCTCTCTCTGAACTCCATATTTCAACTTTACCTAGGTAAGGGAGAGGTTGATTTTTTTTTTTTTTTTTTTTTTGAGCCTGTTATGGGAGAAGGGGGTAGGTGTTGGGGTTGTTTTTTAAGGTGTAACAGGTGCTCTCCAGTCCTAACATATGTTGGTTTAAGCACCTTTGTTGGTTCAAAAGCACAAAACTGTCCAGCAGCCCCGAAGGGCCCTGGAAAAAGGAGCCTGGCCTTTCCCATCTTCTCTGTTTGGCTCAGTGAAGGTCTTAAATGCTTCTTAGTGTGAGGACTGCAGGTAGGATGAAAGCACATGGGGCCTGATGGGAAGAGGAAGGGGCAGGAGTACAGGAGTAGCCTTTGCTGCTCTTAGGCCCATTCTGGATAATTTTACCTCCTACCTCTTTAGTCCCCTTTCCCTCCCATCTTTGGGACTTGGGACTGTACAGAGGGAGCTGCTTGTGTGTTTAATATAATATTTTGTAAAACCAAGATTTTAAACTTAGTTTGTACAAAGAACTGAAGCAAGGAATGTAGCAATATTGATGCTGTTTTCAGGTTAAACCTACATGGGACATGCCTGTTAGCATGTGTATAATAATAAGGATTTATCTACCTATCCTCCACCCTATATATCTGAAAGCTGGAAAATACCTCCCCTTGTTAACAGAGATCACAGTGCAGCTCTCCCCTCATTCTAAAAGTCAGGGTGTGATCTTAATTTGGCATTCTTCACTCCAGACCTGTATAAATATATATGTGTCTAGATCTGCACATATATAAAACTAGACATACCTGTGTGTATGTACATATATCTACATATATATTGGATGTGTGTGTGTGTGTGTGTTATTTAATTCTAAGACTTGTAAAAACACAAATCTGGCTAAATCTCAGTCTCCGAAGTGAAGCTTAAATAGGTGTCTTCTGCCAACCGTGAATGTCTACATAATACCTGCTTTTTATGTGAGTTTAAATATATACTTTGTAAATAGAAACGTGTCCTTGTTATGTCCCCCCTGCAATCTCCACCTTGCTTTGTTTATAGCTGGGACATCTCTCTCCCGCGTGATTCCCCGGGGAACGCGGGCTTGGTCCCCGTCTGCCTGCCGCTGAGTATGGGCTTGCAGTCCCTTAGCCCGAAGGCCCCGACACTGGCTGTTACTGGGCGGCGGGGAGAGGACAGGAACTTGCCCTAATGGGACGCGCTGTTGAACAGCGAGGAGCCTGCCCTGCCCTGGCGCCCGCTTCTGCAGGGAAGGTGCCCGGAGCGGACTTCCCACCCCCTGCCTGGGTGCGGCGATCCCAGGCGCTGGCAGCCGAACGAGCCCCCGTCTCCCTCGCCCTTTGTCTGCAGGGGCGCTGGAGGCCTCTTGCACCCGCCGGACCTGACTTCTCCGCCGCGGGGAGGGCCCGCGTCCCTCCCCCAGCACCAGCGGCTGCTTCTCGGCTTCGCACCCACACGACAAACCGCAGCCCGGCATCTCTAGGCTCTGGCTGGAAGGGACGGCTCCATCCTGCCCCTGGGGCCGGTTCCCTCTGCACGGGATCCCCGGGCTCTCCTGCCCCAGCAGCGCTTCCATAAACCGGCTGCATACAGTCTATCGGCCGGGCATTAACATGCACAAATCGATTTCGGAAATTAATTTCCAGATTGCTAGGCGGCTCCTGGTGAAGGGGTGAGTGGAGGAAGCGTTTCCCGCTGACACTCCGAAGGGGCAGCTGGTTCTGCCTTCGCTCGGTGTGACGGGCGTGGATGAAAGCAGCCCGACACCCCACCAGCCCCAGGAGCGAGCAAAGGGCGGCGCTTGTCCCGGCTGCCCCCGTGGGTGCTGTGGGGCGGGAGGTGGCTCGGTGCGCACCCGGCGCTTAGCCGCGTGTAAATGGCAGCTCGGAGCGGGCCGGACCCAGAACCGGAACAAAGCTGCAAGGCGGGGACCGCGTTGGCCTTCCCGCAGCATCCCCGGCTTCCCTCGCCCCGTTCTCCGCAGCAGGCGTGGGGCTGGGCAGGAACATGGCTGGGCATTTAAACCCGGGATGGTTTGCTGCCCCCTGCCGGTGTCTGCGGCGCTCCCCGGCTGCCGAATCTCGTCGCCAAGGGCGTTTGGCTTTGCCGCACAGACCTGTGCCTGCCAGCGCAGCTCAGCGCCGCGCTACCGAACTGGAGCCGGCCCAGCCCGGGCCAGGCCAGGCAGCAGCTGTGTGTTCCCAGGGCTGAGCATGAGCAGCCCCTGGGTTTGCCTGATTTGCACTATTGCACGTGTTGATCACAAGGGTGTGAACTGTGCAACCCGGCCCGCCTGCAGGTGAGGGCTGTGCCAGGGGCTGGGGTGATGCTTTGTCTTACCAAGCCCACGGTTCGGGCTCTGTTTTAACGGGAAGCGGCTCCCTTTGCCATTGTTCTGGCGTGTCACCAACGCGCCTAAAAGAGGGGGGCTGCCTGGCTGCCTAATTACTGCGCACCAATTGCTACCTCGGCGGTATGTTGCGTGGCTGGCGCTGCACAGACCCTGTTGCGGAGGCCTGAGGGCCTGCAGGAGATGCTGCACCTCAGCGATATTTTAAGGCTCCTCCTCTGGATTCCGGCAGCAGGTTCTGCACCCGGCCGCCTTGCAGGGGAAATGGATGCTGCCTGAGATGGGGGGTTGCTCCATGAGCTCGCTGGTCAGCAATCCGCCCGTCTAACCTGCACCGCACTAGGCGTCTGGCAGGCTCTGGTCTCCCTCGCCGGGTGCCTGTAAACCCGCCGGGGAAGGTGGCCAAAGGGCCTGGCTGGGTGGGGGCCAGTCCAGGCAAACGCCTTTCCAGGGTGGCTTTCGGCGCTCAAGGGGTGGCTCCTCTCCAGCCCCTCGCAGGCAATCCAGGCACAGGGCAGCGGGGATTCCAGCTCAGTACGGGCTGGGAGCCCGGCGCACAGGGCTCCTGCAGCGCGGAGGACATCAAGCGCCTGGCACACGGAAAGCTGACTCTGCAAACAAGCCCATGGACGCCTCCCGGGCCCCTGTGCGGGGATCAGCAGCCCCCCTTTGCCAGGCACTGTTACAGGGCGCAACCTGCCGATTTGCCCGGTGAAAGACCCGGGGCTCCCTCAAACCCGCTCTGTATCCCAGACACCCCTCCCCCTCTCTTTCGCGGGGGGTGGGGCCTGGCTTCGACCGTCCCAAGCCTGGGTCCCGCAATGCACAAGACAGTCTGAAAAGCTCCCCCGCGAGCTCCCCGCGGGGCGCCCAGAAATCTGTCATTTGTATTCAAATCTTCCTGCCCTGCGGAGCCAGAGAAGGGCAGGGGCTGGGCTGGGCTTTTTAGCTGTGTTCTCATTAACCTCCCTTTGCTGCTCCGCCGAGGAAAAGGCGCCAAAACCTTTTATTGTAGCTGTCAGCATCTGCGCGCAGAACAGTGGAGCGAGGCGGGGAGGGCCGCACAATGCGGCTTTTCTCCCGGAGGTCCCAGCAGGAGACTCGCCTTTCAGACCCGTTTACTGGCCTGGGAAGCGGCCGCTGTGCCCTTGGCGAGGGGGGTTAGGTTTGGGCAGGGGAAGCGCCAGGAGGTGCCCAGGGGCAGAGAGCGAGAGGGGGGCCTGGTCGTGCCGGAGTGCTCAGGTCACCTGCAGAGGATTCCAACCAGGCGGCCTGACTAGCAGCCTGCAGCCAGCTCGGGCTGAGCCCCGGGTCTTTCCTCGTCCGGAGGCTTGACGCTGCGGGCCTGAGAGTCCAAAACGGGAGCGACTGGGACTGTTTCCTTCTTGCGTTGCCGAGTCAAACCCTGGCCCTGGAAACGTCAAAGGAACAGCAAGAAACCGGTGTTGCCAACCCCCTTCCCTCGTGGGAGCTCGCTGCGCTTCCTAACCCCCTCCCAGCAAAAGAGCGGGGCCGGAGCTGCCCGCGGAGCCCCGCCAGCCTGGGGGGAGAGGACTCCCCGCCTTGCGTTCAGCCTCAGACGCCGCAAAGGCTGAAGCGCGGTGGGGAGCGAACTCTGTCCACACTGGCCAGCGAACGGGATCCCGACCTGTCTGCCCTGGGGAGGAGAGTCACACCCCGGGCAGAGACAGCCCCGCCTGCCCAGGTTCTCTGCGCAGGCTCTTGCTGCTGACCCGGGCTCCGGGCTCTCGGCTGGTTTCATTTTCGCTTGGCTGCTGCGCCCGGCGCAAGGTCAGCGCTGCCCAGGCAGGGTATTTTAAGAGGTGTTCTGGCGCAGCTGGTGCAAGAGAAGGCCGAGTGTGCGCCCGGTGCCAGCCAGGGGCAGCCCCCGGCTCCCACCAGGGTTACCCCCACTCGGGGGCGCAGCGGGCTTTCTCCGCCCTTGCGCTGCATTAGTAGCTCTTCTCCGGCAGCCCCGCCCGCCCCCAGGGGCAGCCGGCTGGGCTGAGCCGCCCGGTGCACAGGCTGCAGGAAGGCGCACGCGGGGCGCGCTCCTCCGGCTGCTCCGCAGGTGGAAGGTGCGCGGGCCAGGTTCCCCCAACGCCCCGGAGAGGGAAAGAAACTTGGGGAAGCCGCGAATCCCGCGGTACTGCCGCGGCCTAGGGCTGGGGCAGCGGGTGCTGCTGGCTCTCCCTGGGTCCCGGAGCACGGTCCAGTGCTGCTCAGCCCTGGCCCGGGGCCCCAGCGCAGCGTGCGAGCGGCCAGGGGAGGGGGGACTCGAGACCAGCCGCTTCCTCCTGCGTTTGTGCGGCTGGGAAAAGGGGCCGGAGCGGTTCCGCCCCCAGCCCCCACATTGTGCTGCCTAACAGCCGATAAGTAAGGTCAGGGCGCCCCCTGCCCCAGAACGGCTGGGAACGGGGGAGCAAAGTGCCTGTTTGCTCCAGGAGGCTTCCCCCGCTCAGGTGAGCGAATAGACCCTGCAGGAAGAGCTTAGTAAAGCTTCACACAGGTTGTCCCGTGAGAGGCAGGGCCCCTGAGATTAGCACTGCCTGCTCCAGCAAAAACCGGGTTTGATACTTGTAAGGATAAAACCCCTCCTTGGAAGAGGGAAACACCTTCCAGCCTCCTTCTTACAGCAGGAACAGCAGCTGTACCTGCTCTCACCTTTCTTTTCAGGTCCCCTTTAAGAGCACAGGGGTCCTGGGAGGCAGTTTGGGGTCTGTCTCTCTTGCTCGCCTAAGAAGGCCCAAAGTGCTGCAGCTGCCCTGTGTCAGGGTTGGTAAAAGAGACTGGCAAAGGTGGGTGGTGGTTGGGGTTTAACCAGAAACAAGGGATCAGAACAAGGCTTGGGATGATGGATGGGGGACATGCCAAAATCATGGACAAAGATGCCTCTTCTCATGCATTCCAAACGCTGAATAACTGAGGGGGGACTGGCCTTTCCACCGGAATTCATGGAGTAGCAAAGGCCAAACTCCTAGGGCTAAAAATGCTGATAAAAGGATGTAAAGCTACATGTTGGTTAGAGCCTAACTTGCTCCCCTCCTTGAGTTTACAAAGCAGTGTCACTGATACCTTCTATTGTGCAGGGTGCCAAGCCAAGCATGTGTCTGACGAAGTGGGTATTCACACAGGAAAGCTCCTGCTCCAAAACGTCTGTTAGTCTATAAGGTGCCACAGGATTCTCTGCTGCTTTTACAGATCCAGACTAACACTGCTACCCCTCTGATACTTGAAGCCAACTTCTGTGGGGCCCTCCCCTTGAACTCCAGCAAGGGCTGTGCCATCTTAGAGCAGCTCTACAGTTTAGGCCCAGCTGCATTAGGGATCATGCAGCATAAGTGGGAGAGTGGTGGAAGGTGCTTTGGCACATGCGGCTGCAGGTTCCTTTTCTTGTTACAGCCCTTCCCCACAGAACATCACCTCTAGTGCCAGTGACCTAACAGGGATACAGGGACAGCTAAGGTACAGGAAACCTGATTTGCCCCTTCCCTCTCTTTGCAGAACTCCTTATCTGAGGTAGCTGTCACACTTTCTCCACATCCTAATCAAGGTGGTATGTTCCCCACTAAAGAAAGCTACAGGGTATAATGCTTAGCTAAGTCCAGGGGATTTGCTTGGGAGAAGCTGGAGCAAGGCGACTGAATTCCAATTCTTGTGTTCTAGTCCTAGTCTGCGATGACTCCCTCTGTAACCTGAACAGGGAAAGGTCCATATAATACGATGTCTCTCAGCTGTGCCATGAAGCTTAATGTCTGAAAAAGGTTTGAGACAGTCAGCTGAAAAGTACAATGACACAGTCCATCACAGGCTGCACAGTAGTTTGAAAAGTTTAGAAAAATATTTATTGATATACTAACATGAATAAAAACATTATACAAAGTTGTCTGACATACCAACTTGTAGTGTTTTCCTGCAAAATAAATTAAAAGCAGCCTAGAGGTCTGGAGTCTACACTAGCATTAGTGTCCAAAAATACTAGAAAACATCACAAAATGCAAGGAAGCCAACTCTAGGTCACCAAAGGAACCCCAACCACTGACGGGAATACACTGCAAGCTCAATGGGCAGGTCCTGTCTTCAGGTGGGCAGCCCTTATTTAACATGCGGGCTGGGCTGCTGTCTTATTTCCAACAAAGAACTTGAGCATTCCCCAGGCAATAAACACATCCAATGCTTGTTCTCTAAAGAGCAAACTGCTGTAGTTTAAAGCAATCAGAAGTGGCATACAGGAATGATTTGGCTTTTTTAATAATAAAAAATAATAAATGCAAACCAGGCAGTAATTGGCACAGTTACAAGAACAATTGTTTTCACACACACCTCCTCAGTTTCTTTTAGTAAAACCTCTTCTTTTTAGGTCTAGAGTCCTTCACATCTATATCAGTCTCAGGGCCAAAACAAAAAGAAGCAGCTCCCAAGAACTCCAGTTTTTTGGTACAAAATATATATATAAAAATATACTGAACTCCTAAGGAAGATGACTGAATTGTCCACTTTTTCCAGTCCAATGAAAACCCCCTATACTTCACCAGATTATGCCAGGATAAAATACTGATTCAATATACAAATACTGCAGTACTATTCCCTTGGGAACCCCCTTAAGACTAAAAATAGTAACAAACCTTTAATTGGTTGTTTGACATGCAACTAAAACACAAATTCATAGCAGCAATTTTTTTAAAAAGGTAGACTTTGAAGACTAATTTTAGTGGTAAACACAATTAGCACCAGCTTTTTAAACTTCAGTCCACAAAAGATTAAATTAAAACAAACAATTTGCCTTTGAGAGGCTGATTTCAAAGTTAAACTTTCACACACACACATTGTTAAGGGGAGTCAACACATTTAATGCCAGATTAAAGGGGAAGGAAGAATGAGATGAAAGTAAAGTGTTTCCAGATTATCACTTTCACAGTCTTTATAACTTTGGGATTGAAACAGCTGGTTAACAGAAAGGCACAATGTTAGCATTGGCAAAGCAGGTTCCCACCATCACAGGAGGGCGGGGGTGAGGGGGAGGCTTGTGACTGCACATCCTGGTCCAGAATGGCAGGTGCTTGGGCAATGCAAATGAGNGGCGGGGAAAGGCCCAGTTTTATAAGTGGCTGGTGCTGAAAAAAAGCCAGTTTCCATTTGTATTACAAATTTCCAGGGCAAAAAAGTCAAGAATCCCAAGAAAACACCACCCAGACTCTGAAAGGCAAGAATGCCTTTGAGTGGGACCAAACCACCAAATGTGAAATACAATTTAATTTAGAACTGGAATTCTGAACAGGGACATCTTCGGTAGAGCTTGTCTAGGCTGGAGAACTTTGCACCGTAAGTACACAGATAGTGGTTTGCACTGGTTGTAAACAAAGGTAGGCATGCAGCACCTGTGCAAACCAATACCCACCACGATGAGTCACTCCAGTCCAAGCCCTGTCCTACACCAGTGCAACCCTCTTGATACCCCAAAGTACAAACACAGGCACTGACACTATAGGAGTAGGGATGGAAAAGCAGTTTTCTATCATCTTATCAACTGGCCGCTCCCTAGACCAGCATCAAATGCCATTTTTCAATGGCCATCCCAGGAGGTTGTTTACACAGATCCATCACCAGACTTATTCTAAGGATTTATGGGTTCATCCCTTGGAGGCAGCATCTTCCCTCTCTGTGTTCAGATGCCAACCTCAGAAAGGAGGGTGCAGTTCCCTTTGGATACACACCAGCTGCTACCATCACCAAAGCAGTTGTAACTGGAGGTCCACATAAATGCTGGGTGCCACCCTGCTGAGGAGGAAGGGGCTTCTCCCCTGCCCCTCACCCATGTCCTTGCTTTTCATAGGACCCTGGACTAACCCAGCTTTGCATAAGGGCAAGACTGCTGTCGGTACCTCTACCATGGGCAAGGCTGGGACAGAACATTCCAGAAGGCACATTGTAAGTAACTTTAGTTTGGATTTGCAAAGGCCAAGTAGTAGATATTTGGTGTGTGGGGAAGATAGCCAGACACAGCTTTTACAATATCCAGACCCCCCTTGCTCATTACTGAAGGAAAGGAACGTCCAGCATTCCCATGTCCGGGGCTTCAGAACACATGTGGTAAAGGCCACCACAGGGGCAAAGTCTTCTGAATCCACAAGCTACTTTGACCTTCTCAAAGTCATAGTAGTTAGTTTGGCTGCATTTGAATTATGAGGTCAACTGAATAACAGACATTACTTTTTGGCACCAGGGAGCTCCAAAGTCAACTCTCCTTACAAACCCTCCTGCAGATTAAACTGGTCTGACCCACATGACCTCTTGTCCCACGCACTTGAGGAGACAAATCCACCAGGGTTATGTTCAAGGCAGGAGCCATTGCATAAGATTAAGGGCTTGTCAACTCAAATTGGACCCAAGTTTATGTTTGTTAAAAACGAAATCTAAACTAATTAAGGTTTATGAATTAAATACAAAATCCAGTGGAACCTTCCCTAGCAAGCAACCCAGACACCGCAGTACCAACAGCAATAGAATCTCAAACCTCCCTGACGTTCACTACCCACCTAAGAGACCAGCACAGCAGCTAGACCAGGCCCAAAGGAACTAGCATTTTAAATGCCTGACCACATCAGAGCAGTAAAACAGAATTGAAGAAATATGTGTGCGCCTATATTCACCTAGTGGAGCTGCAGCCTTTGGCTCTTTACGAGTTGACAGCATCCCTTTAGTAGCCCAGCCGCTACTGACATTGCAGGTGCTCTAGACTGTGGCTGAGTAAGATGCATGTCACTGGGGCAGGGATGTAGTAGGTGAACCCATCCACTTTGAAGTGGCACCTAAACACAGTGACCTGCCAGCCCAGACAATCATCGGCCATCCTGCTGCATAGATCTTTCAAGGGCTGCCTTTTGCAGGCATGTTCTTATAGCATGTGAAGGTACCAGGCTGCCCCTGCCACACACCCAGGAGAGCTCCACAACACTATAATCGCAAAGGCTGCATTCAAAGAGTTCAGCAAAAGCCTCCTTGTCTGCCTGAAGGAGGCTCCATCCAGAGCCTGCCAAAGGCTGTCCGTGGGGAACTGCTGCTTGAGAGGCTGTGAGGTGAGCGCTGTCCTCACCTCAGCCACATTGGGTCCCACCCTAGGAGGTTTTGAGCACCCTCAGTTTCCACTGAAATCATATGAATTGAAGGCACTTGGCAGCACCCAGCATGAGCCTCGCATGCACTGCCTCCACAGCACTCATAAAGCTTGCTGGCAACAGGAGCTTGGCAGGAATTTGGATCCCACACTGTGTTTTCACCCTCGCTCATTCCTAGTGGTAGCATCAAGACAAGGCTAATGGCAAGTCAGAGCCTCAAGCTGCCTGCTCTCCCATGCCTCATGGCACCTACAAACATCACACCTAGGAGAAAAGTTTTCTCCATTGTGCTTGAGCTTCACAGCATGTCTCCAAGTAGCAGGTGGCTTTAGGCCTGGGGCTGCAAAACATACACACAGGCCTGAAGGACATGTGCATGCAGCAAGTTAAATCCTGCCACAAGTATTTGCATGTACCATGTGATTTAATGCTCCCAAACATGCTGCGTGGGGGTGTCTGCAGAAGCTCCGCCAGGACTCGTGGCTGATGGATGCAAGTGAAGTGTTAATGATACTGAGACAAGGAGAAGGCCTGGATTTGGAGAGCATAAATCGGCCAGACTGGTTCTCATCCCTGATTTCTCTTCTTTCACGCACACAGAGAAATTTCACAGCAGCAGCTCACACTGCTGATCAGCTGCCAGCTCAAGCTGTGCACCCCAAACGTGCCACATGAGGTGTGAATGCAGGCTGTGATGCCCATTCCCACCACAGCGGGTCTGGGTTTGCCAGCAGCAGCAACAGTTTTAGTCTGATGCCCCCTTGCCCCCCACCTTCCTTCTGAACAAGGGAGGATTTTGTATAAAAAATGTAAACAATATTTCCATTTCATTTGCAAAACACAAGAGAACTAGCAGTCACTTCACGCTCATCACTCAGAGCAACCTAGCCCAGGAGGCTAGCTGGGCTTAAACTAATGGCCCCTGAAAACCCCCACATCTACAGGCAACCCCCAACCCTGCAGCATGTGGAACACTGCAGAAGTTGGCTGTCTGATTTGGATTGAGTTTGACTGTCCCAGGAGCTTGTACTAATGCCTAGAAGGAGAAAAAAACAAAAAAAAACAAAAAAACCCAAAACTCACTTTTTCTCAAGGAAAAGCTTTAGCCTGTTACATTGCATGATCCCGTAGCCCTCTCCCCAACTGTCCAGGTACTTGCATGTTCTGGTGTTGCAGGTACCTGGTGTTCTGACATTTCAAGTTGTACAGCAAAGAAATCCAACCACAGAGAAACCTGGCTTGCCAGTCACTTGCTAAGCACTTTTCAGCAGCCAGCCTTAATCCCCACCAGAGAACCACTGGATTAGCCTTACTCTGGTGCCATCTGCTATAGCGGTCAGAAAAACAGAATGCCCTTTGGTAGCTCTTAACAGATTTCATTGTATCCTACTCCTCGCAGCCCTCAGAGAAAATCTCTATTGGCTCCAGGAAGCCTCCACAGATACAGTGAACCACCAAGAACATTGCTGACCGGCAATGGCAGAACACTTTGTTGGGGGAAGCCGGAGTGCTGTTTAATAGCCAATTGCTTATAGGGGCAGGGACACCTGATTTTTGCCTCCCCAAATCCCATTGCCATCTGGCATTCACTTGAAGAAAAACCGAATGAAACAATCAGGTAAAGCCAATGGGAAAGAGGCATCAGAAGGGGTTACGGGAACCCATCCCCCCACCTCGTACCTCCTGGGTCAGTAATGTCTAAGATTGAAAAACCCAACACTGGTGGGAGACTCCTTGACGGTCACTGTAATCAGATTGGCTGTCACATCTGTGACAAAGACATGTTCGATCAGGCTGCGGGTAGGTTTCCAGTCCTGGCTGGTCTGGATGGAGACTGACATGTTCTGGCCCATACCAGGAAACGAGGCAGAATCCCGATCCGAATCGGAGCTGGTCTCCTCTTCGCCGGTACTCATTTCAGACAGGGCTGCCGGCTTGTGGTTCTCTGTTGTGGGGTGCCCCTCTTGCGCACATGGGGCACCACTTTTTGTCATGTCTCTTTCCCCAGCAGCTGTTCTTTGCGTTGGTTTCTCATTTTTGCAGGTTTCCATGCCTGGCGGCAGCCCTGTGTCTTGTCTATTCAGCACTGTGCCCACCCCGCTGCCCTTGCCAGCGGCTGCCCCCACATTCACAGCTGCGGCGCCAGAACTTTTGGCCACAGTTCCACAGACATGCCGAGGGTGGCTGGTGTCACCTGCTGAATTTGGCCCATTTTTGATACTCTGTAAGTTTAAAGCTTGAAGGTTCAGCTCCTGATTGGAAGTCAGCTGGCTTCCTGGGGCAGGCGAATTCAAAGGTGCCTTGCTGCCGTTGGGCAGGATCTGAGCCCCAGCAGTGAAGCCTGATTTCTGATCCCCTCCAGCACCACTGCCGAGTGCCTTGGCTGCTTTGGATCCTTGCACATTCAACCCAGGCTCCCCAGCTCCTTTCTGGTTTCTCATTTTTAAGTCCAGTCCTAGGCTACTCTTGGTGGATGCCTGTGACTTGAGTGCCAGCCTCCCTGGGGCTGAGGCCTCTGCCAAGCTCTGGTTTTGGGACATCCTGTTCATGTAGTGCACGATAGAACTCTGCCAGCTGATCCCATGGCTTGGGCTCCCAGAGGGGCCCTTCAGCATATTGGGCAGGTTCTCAGTGGATAAGCCCCCTGAACCAAGCCCACTCAGTGCACTTTGGGGCTCTTTCACATTAGATTTAAGCACAGCAATACCTGAGGCCTGAGCATTGTGTTGGGGCTGCAATTTCCCCATCAGTTTAGAACCTCCACCCATCTCCTTTCGGGTTGTTTTCAGCACCTTTGCCAGGTTCATGGTCCTTCTGGCTGCCTTTTGCTCCGGAGGCAGAGGTTTCCGCCCACGCTTCTTCCTGACAGAGTCTTTTATTTCCGGCTTTGCAACCAAAATCTGAGCTTTCTTCTGTGGCACTGGGTGAGTCTCTCTGCACCGGGGACCTCTCTTTGCCTCCAGGTCACTCTCATCCTCTTCATCAGAGGAGGAAGAAGATGAAGACGTGGAGGATGAGGAGCTACTTGACTTGACTTTTGGAGGCACCTCTGGTTCCTTAAAAATAAAAATAAAGAGGGAGCAGGAAGAACATCAGCCTGAATTAAGATAGCCACACACTCAGTTCTGCCAGCTAAGTTCTTCAGCAAGATACGAATTTGTTCTCAGTGACCCCACAAATCACTGCATCACATGCATCAGTCCCTGACTGTGCACAGGCCTCTACTCTGCAAAGGGCTAAAGAGCCTCCACTGCACACAGGCCAGATCTAATATATCGCCCTCAAATTCCACATGACTCACGCTTTTCCCTCCCCATCATTGCTGATAAGCAATTACCAAAGGCTCTGGATAAAGAGAAGCTCCCCCTATCCCTGCCCATTATATGCAACCTCAGGACACATTCCTGGATACATTCTGTTCTCAGAACAGTGTCTCCTGGCAGCTCTGTGGCCCCCCCATTCTCCAACGGAAACCCAAGACATATGATCCATTTCAGCAATACTCCACATTATGACACAAGAGATCGTAAGGGCCTTTCAGGCAAAGAATGTCCCAAGAACTGGCATCACCCCCACCACCCCACACATCACCACTGTTACTCACCACATGTTTCCTGGGCCTGCCTCTGGGTCGTTTGCCCCTCTTCCGATTCTGCACCTCTTTCTCATGTTCCCTGCAAACACACCAATTGAGGACAATGCTGCACCCATGAGCCAACCTAGTTCCTCTCTGATCAGCAGAGCCCTTGTTTGAAATGCTGCACAACCCAGTTCTAATCCAAGCAGCAATGGACACTAATGAGTGTTATACTTGTGACAAACATACAGCAGTCTTTCCTGGAGAGCTCCAAGCCTACAGATTTCACTCTGACCCAAGCTGTTTGTTATGGGTTTAGGAAAGCACCCAGGTCATTCTGTAAGTGCAGGGAGGATGGGGGAGGGGGAGGGGGAGGGGGAGGAATTCTCTCTGGGAGTCACAGAGTAGCTCTCTCAGCAGTGGAATATGTAGAATATTTACCTCATAGCAACAGATGCTGGTTACTGGAATAGAAAGTCTGTTACTATAGATTGTGTGTGAAGTTCTTATAGCAGTCAAGCTCTGCACTGCCACACAGGAAACCAATAAGATGAAGGAAAGAGACCTCTTAGAAACAGGCTCCCAGCAAGGTGTGGTGGCAAAGAGGCATCGCTGTCTTCTACCAGATGATTCCCTGTGACAATAAGAGGCCATAAAAGGGCCCTCTGACTGTGAGGCAAGATGCCATATGGGAATGGCAATTATGGGATGGAGAGGAGGTTAGAAGAATAGTGTCTCCAGAGCAAAGTGATGGTTGACTGAACACCAGAGTATCTTACTCACTTTAACTGCTGCACCCTATTCAACAGGTCATTGTGCCACCCACAATAATACCTAGATTTTTAAAAAAAAACAAACAAAGTGGATTTAGAAACCAGCTATAATTTAGTCCAATCAGAAAGTTTAGTGTTTTATATTAGTGCAAAGGCAAAACATTTGCCAGCGCTGTGACTACCATAGCCAGAGGGCTATATCTGCACCCCAGTGCACAAGGAGTTCTAGTTACCTTAACTAATCATGCAATCAAATTGCAGAGCTGAGCTCCATATACGAGTACTAGCCCCACCACGCCACCCAGTCATGCCAGGGGATAAGCATCACATTCCTCCAACAAGTATGGTTTCAGTGGATTTTCAAAATAAGTTTGTTTCTGTAATTCTAGAAACTGCCTCTACCTGTGCATGCAGCCATACATGACAATACAACCAATGGCCCAGACCTTTAGATTAGAGGTCAAGCACATTCAGCTCCCAGTGCCCATTTCCAAGTTAAATGTCTGTATCACATGCTAGTGTGGTCACACTGCACAATCTATGTAAAATACATTCTGATCTCGGCCCCAAATTAATCACATTTATAACACTTGGTAGCCATCTATGAACCTAAACTGTCAGTTTCGAGTATCATCATATTTTAGCCTGATGAGCTCTTCAGTAAGCTGTTTGCAGGGGAGCCAAAGACCAAATGATTGATTAGACATTGTTCATCCAACAACCACCACCAAAAGTATTTACAGTTTGCTCACTTCTTTTGGAAGGCAAGGAGCAGCCTTGGATCAAGAATATTCTCTTCAGGTTCCCAGCTGTTGTGTCTGGAAAAGAAGAGTAAACACATAATAGAGAACAGCAACATGGAAGCATTTTGAAAAAGTTTGGACTAATATATGGAATATCATCTGTTCAAAAGCAGCTCACATGACAGCCCATGGGATCGATGTGACTCTGAGAACAGTGCGCCTGTCCCATCCAAAGCCTCATCTTCGAATAACCCTGCAGTAATGATCAGGCAGGGAAAGTGGGAGTTGCTACAATCGCTGCAGAAATGGCAACATTACATAGGGTGCAAACCTCATTCTCATCAGAGTGCACTGCAGAAGATGCTCTGGAGAACAAACGACCAGAAATGACTCTGAAAAGGGAGTCCTGATTTTTTTTTTGCGGGGGGGGGGGTAGCCTCCCCTCCCTTGCCCAAGGGTCAGAAAACAGGGACGGTCTAGAAAAGTGAAGTGCCTTGATTGACGGGGGCAAGCCCTGGATGAGCCGAAGGATTAAGGATAACAATGTGTGTGCTGCCTGGGGGAGGGGGCTTGAAAGGAGAAGCCGGGAGGGAAAAGGGTTTCCAGGAGCAGCTGGCGGGAGGAGTAAACAGACACAGTCCCCTCCGGGCTGCCAGATCCCCTCCCTCTCTGGGAAAGGCGCAGCCCCACCGGCATCAATGGGAAGCTCAGGTTTCATCCGGCAGGCGAAGCGTGGACACTCAGGCAGCTCCCCCGGCCCATCCCCACCGGAGCGGGGCCCGCTCGGAGCCGCCTGCCCCAGCCTGGGGGCGGCCCAGGAGCCAGAGCCGCAGCACGAAGTGTGCGCCGGATGGACTGAGGAGGGATGGACCCACACACGGACACACACACACACACACGGACACACACACACTCACACACACACGGACACAGGCACAGACACACTCACACGGACACGGACTCACTCGGACTCACACGGACACACACACGGACACGGACTCACTCACACACACACGGACTCACACACACACGGACACAGACACACACACAGACACGGACTCACACGGACACACACACACTCACACGGACACACACACACTCACACGGACTCACACACAGACGGACTCACGGACACTCTCACACACACACGGAGTCACACGGACACGGACTCACGGACACACTCACACGGACACAGACACACACACACAGAGACACGGACACACACGGACACAGACACACTCACACACACACGGACTCACTCACTCGGACTCACACGGACACACACACACACGGACACAAGGACTCACACGGACACGGAGTCACACGGACACGGACACACTCACACACACACGGACTCACGGACACACGGACACTCTCACACACACACACGGAGTCACACGGACACGGACACACTCACACACACACGGACTCACACACGGACACACGGACTCACGGACACTCTCACACACACACGGAGTCACACGGACACGGACTCACGGACACACTCACACACACTCACTCCTATTTGTAAACAAAAGGACCCGGGGCGGGACGCGGCGCCGCCCGAAGACAAGCGGCGGGGAAGGGGCCGGGGCCGGGCCGGGGCCGGGGCCGGATCGGGGGCCCCGCGCCCGCACTCACTTGGAGGACCAGCCTCGCCACTTCACCAGATACTCCAGCTTGCCCTGCGGGAGGAGAGAGAGGCGGTTAGCGCCGGGCCGGGGAGGATGCCCCGGGAGCGGGGACGGGCCGGGGGTGCCCGCGCCGGGCGCCCACCTTGCGGAGCCGCTTGCTCAGGATGCACTCGGCCGCGAAGACCTGCTCGCCCACGCTGCTCAGCTCCTCCATGGCGCCAGCCGGCTCCGCTCCCCGCCCCGGCACACAACGGGACTGGCCGGACTGAGCCCCGAGGCGCGCCCCCGACAGCCGCGGGCACCCGCATCCCTCCCTCCGGCGCGCTCCCGCGGCGGGGCACACAATGCAGCGCGCGCGCCCGGCTCCTCCCCCACCCCGAGCTCGGAGGCTCCCCAAATTCCCAGGGAGCCAATGGGGAGGGGAGAGAGGGAGGGCGGAGACTGGCAGCTGGGGAAGGGGACGGGGTCAGGCTGCTGCAGAAAGGAGAGTTATTGTCTCCGCGCGACCCCTCCCCTTCCTGCCTAGCGCAGGGGCTTTGCTCCCCCTGCCCCGAGTATGGAACTAGGGGGAGGGGCCTTTGGCCCTGGCAATAATCCCAGGCCTAATAATTTAACAGCCCTTAGGTTTCCCCAGCGCCCGAAGGGCCCCAACGACCTTCATGCAGCACATGCAAAATCCTGCATTAGTGCAGCACAGAGGCTGCAAAACCGACTGTGCAGGGAACAGGGAGGAGATGCTCCAGCTCCTACAGCACCTACAGATTGGTCCCTCCCGCGCACACAGTAGAAACCAGGGGCTCTCACAGCGAGTGCTCTGTGCTGGTGGCCGCTCTCAGCCTTGTTCCTAAACTAATTAACTTTAGGGAAAACAAATAAACATGCACACAAACATGTCCAAATCCTGGTAATTTATCATCATAGGGTGCTTTGGTGCAATAATAACCGTGAGGTACAGTGGTCTCTAGTCTTCACTGGACCTAAACAGAACAGAAACACAAATAAGGTGCTTTGAGCATTCTTGTCTTTTTTCTTGTTTCTTTTGCTCTTTTGGTTGCTTTTAAAAACAGACCCTCTAGCTACTGTGTGTGCTGTGAAAAGTGATATTAACAAACATACAAATCTCTCTTTCACAGGGCTGCCCAGAGGATTCAGGGGACCTGGGGTGCTTGTACTCACCCGGTGGCGGTCCGGGTCTTTGGTGGCATTTCGGCAGCGGGAGCCTTTCAGTCGCTCTGCATCTTCGGCATCACTGAAGGCCCCCCCACCATCGAAATGCTGCTGAAGACCCAGACCACCACCAGGCCAGAGGTCGCGGGTCCCCTGCAGGGCCAGGGGCCTGGGACAAATTGCCCCCCTACCCCCCCTCCCGGGTGGCCCTGCTCTTTCACAGTGGATTTACTCAACTCTGGCAAGCCCAGGGACAAATAAACCTGGATGGTGAGGTGGGTACAGAGGCAATGGGGACCAGGGGTAATGGGGCACTGGAGGAGGCAGCAGGGGGCCAAGGTGAAGGAGGGTAAGCTCAGGGCCAGAGTCTGGCCACTACATCCCGGGGATGGAGCCTGAACCCTCTTGGATAGAGCCTGCCACCTGCCACCCCAGGGCTGAAGCCCAACCCCACCACCCCCAGGAAGCTGGGGAACTCACTGGCTGCCTGCTCCTCCAGCTTATGTGTCTCCAGAGGAAGTCAGGGTTCAACCGCTATTGGTGGCCCCTGGGGAGGGGCTGCTGCTTTGCCCCCCTCCTTCACCACCCAGGAGGCTGTGGCTGCAAGAACCCCTGGTGACTGCATGCAGTCACGGTGGACACATTTGAGAAACGCTGGTGTAAACTGAGTTATACCCTCAGCAGAGCTAACTGGAAAATGCAAAAGAAAAATAAATCAATTCTGCAAACATTTTTGACATTTTTAAAGTAGTTTTTGATTTGCAGGGTTTGAAATGGGCCAAGTTTTCATTTCTCTCTATTTTTTGCAGTATCTTTAATTGAAATTGTTTTCAAAATGGCTATCAAAACTTTTTCATTTATCAAACCTGATTTTGATAATCATTTTGATTGTTTTAAAAATATTAAAATTACAAAAAAAACCAAAACACTAGATAATATTAAAAAATGTTTGGCTAGCTCTAAGTATAAACAATGATTTATTGTATTATATAACAAATGAAGAAAGGGGAAATTAATTGATAGTAATGAATATAAATCAGGAATAATGAAAAACTGACAAGAGAAGCAAAGGTACATAAGGTGAAATCTATGGCCAGTAGAGTTAAGAACAAGGAATTTTAAAAAATATTTTAGGAACAAAAAGAATTCTGACAATGGTACTGATCCACTACTGGATGGACCTGGTAGAATTATCAATAGTAATGCAGAAAAGGCAGAAGTGTTCAATAAATATTTCTGTTCTGTACCTGAGGAAAATCAGATGATATAGTTTCATTACATAGTGATGACAGCATTCTTTCTATTCCACAAGAATCCCAGGAGAATATTAAACAGCAGCTACTTAAGTCAGACATTTTAAAATCAGCATGTCCAGTTAACTTGCATTTCAATAATTTTAAAGAGCTGGCAGAGGAGCTCGCTGAACCATTAATGTTGATTTTTCAATAAGTCTTGGAGCACTGGGGAAGTTCCAGAAGACTGGAAGAAAGCTAATGCTGTGCCAATTTTTGAAAAGGGTAAATGGGATGACTTGTGTAATTACAGGCCTGTCAATCTGACTTCCACCCTGAGAAAGCTAATGGAGCAACTGATAAAGAGACTTAATTCATAAAGAACTAAAGAAGAATAATGTAATTAATGCAAATCAACATGGATTTATGAAATATAGATCCTGTCAAACTAACTTGATATCTTTTTTTAATGAGATTATATGTTTGGTTGATAGAGGTAATAGTGTTGATGTAACATACTTAGACTGCTGTAAAGTGTTTGATTTGGTACCCTGTGACTTTTTGATTAAAAAACTAGAACAATAAATGGATTAAAAATTGACTTTCTGATAGGTCTCAAAATGAAATTTTAAATGAGGAATCGTCAATGAGCAGGCATGTTTCTAGTGAGGTTCTTGGCCATACACTATTTAACATTTTTATCAGTGACCTGGAAGAAAACATAAAATCATCACTGACAAAGTTTGCAGTGTGGGAGTGGTAAATAATGAAAAGACCAGATCCTTGTGGTAGAGCAGTCTGGATCACTTATTAAACTGGGTGCGAGTTAACAATAAGCATTTTAATGCATCTAAATATCAATATGTACATCTCAGAACAAAGAATGGCAGCCATACTTTACATGATGAAGGACGCTACTCTGGGAAGCTGTGACTCTGAAAAAGATTTGCAAGTCGTGGTGGATAATCAGCTGGCCATGAGCTACCAGTGTGATGCTGTGGCCAAAAAAGCTAAAGCAATCCTGGGGTATAAACAAGGGACTCTCTAGTAGAAGTAGAGAGGTTATTTACCTCTGTGTCTGGCACTGGTGTGACAATTGCTGGAATCCTGTGTCCAGATTTGGTGCCCACAATTCAAGAAGGATGTTAAAAAATTGGAGGAGACAGAGATGAGCTACAAGAATGACTGAAATGATTAAAAAACTCTTCTTCAGGTCAGCTCTGTGTAAGGTCGAAAGCTTGTCTATCTCACCAACAGAAGCTGGTCCACTAAAGGATATGACCTTAACCCAGTTGTCTCTCTAATGTCCTGGGACCAACACAGCTACAACAACACTGCATTTAATAGATTATGGACCAGATTCTTATCTCAGTTACACCAATGCAGACGGGTTATTCTGCATTTACAGCAGTGCAGATGAGATCAGACTGACCATGTGTGTACTGTTTTCTCCCAAATACAGAACAGTGCCATATCCGTAAGGCTATTTTACGTTTAGTACATTTTTTGTAGCACAGAGAAGTTAGCTTTGAGACTAGAATCTAACATTATCAGGGTCACAATTCTTGGAGAATCCCTGAAAGCAAGAAGAGGAAAACAATCATCTTTATTTATGTGTTATGGTTAGTGGGCATATTCCGAAGCTCTCTGTTCCTATAACAATAATACGTAATTCTCCTGCTTTGAATGTTATCACATTTTTTTGGTATTTGGTTTTTACAGATTATTTAAGTTGTCCAGGTTAAGCCAGCTCAAAAGAACAACCAGAAGCATTTTTGTATCCAACAGATGATGTATAAATAGCGAGGGGTCCAAAATCTAACAGAGTGTATTTCTTTTTTGTTAGTTTAGTAAAGTAATAAAGTAAGATACAGGGGCAATGCATCTTAGTATTTAGCAATATTCAGAGAGAAAGAGCTCATACCCCTGCATGCAGGGGCTGTGTGTTGGCACAATGTACTCTTAAACATCAGCTCAAGTGACAAGCCAATCTGAATACTCAGGAGTGAGGAACAAACAGAAGTATAACAGCCTCCATCTGGATGGCAGGCAGTATGAAAAAATGAGTCCTGGGAATATACATGTACTCTTAGCCTTAGGAGGACTTGTTCCCTTTAATCTCAACTATCTGTCTCAGTATTTGTACTGCACTCACCAGTGGAGTTTCTGAGCACTTCACAAGTATGTTCATGTAGAAATAACAATCTTTTCTTTTGTCCTTCCCGGCCTGTCAGAGAAAAGGCATGTTTGCAAGCAGGTGTTTTGTTTGCTTATTTTTGTGAGTGTGTTTATTGAGACAAAACTAACTCAAAGAGATGAGTTTTGTGTTTAGTTCTGCACATGAGTGAAAGATCTGTAGTTAATCATATCTCTTTCTGGGAGCAAAGAAGAGCACCCTGGGCTTGGGGGTTGACATCCAAATACAATGACCTTCTTGTTCATTATCTCTGCTTTATCCCTCATGTCCAGAATGATGCCATTGCTACAGGAATAACATACATCTCTAGAATGCCTTTCACTCCAAAGTGCTTTACAGATTTAGCTGGCACTCTGCTCAGTCTGCATCAGGATTATTTTACTCATCTCTGGAGCAAAGTGCTGGCTGCTCTGCTGCTCTGTGTTCTTGCCTGAACTGAAGAGTTGTTGTGTGGTTTGGGAAGGGTTGGGTCCAGAATCACTGCTTCCAAAACTCCCTGCAGCCAGGCTGACATCTGTATATTATGGATCTACAGTTGGTTTTCTGCTTTTCATCTATTAGTTATTTTAGGGACTTGAGAAATCTTTTCTGTGTTAATTTGCACAGTGATTACGCTACACTCATTGTGTCCAGTAACATTGCAGGTCAGTTTGCCCAGCCTGGAAGCCAGAATGGTGATGACTGAAGCCAGTGGCTATTTTATCAATCTTCTTTCTGTGCAAGAGGTTGCATGGCGGCCAGAGGGGTGTGAAGAGAACAGGGGGCCCTTCCCTGTGTTTCCAGC
The DNA here is from genome assembly GCF_003597395.2 of Chelonoidis abingdonii. Lineage (NCBI taxonomy): Eukaryota > Metazoa > Chordata > Testudines > Testudinidae > Chelonoidis > Chelonoidis abingdonii. Next base: position 31,253,350 of record NC_133781.1, read on the forward strand.
TGGAGGCCTTAAAGAATCTCAGTGTTGCTAACTCTCATGAGTTTATCATAAGGTTTGTGATATTTGGTGTTTTCTCTTAAAGCCCCAGCTCCTGGAGTCCTATGATTAGAAAAGAATCCCAGCTTCCAAAAAAACCCAATTCTAGCTCTCATGATTGCAAAGCCTGCAAAGATGATCCATGCCCCCAAAGGCACATCAGAAGAACCCAACATTAATTATTATATTTTAAAATCTCAACTTTGGGAGGGGGGCTGACTCAGTTTCTGAATGCTAGGGGCAGTATAACTTGCATGCTGGCAATATAAGTCTCTGCCCTTTCTGGACACTTGGAGTTTCCATTCAACATTGTAACGGTTTCCCCTTGGAAATTAGCCACTTGAGGTTCAAAACAAGTTTTTTTAACATCAGAAACATCAGAAATTGTCTGAGAGCAGCCTTACCCCAAGCCTTCCCACTGGGCTGTTACCTCCAGCTCCTTCAGGTTTCTGGGGAAAATACATGGAGGACAGAATCAAAGTATAGTCATAAGGCATGTGGATGTTTTTCCAGCTGAACAGAGGAACCACAGAAGAGAATTAAGGTCCATGCACAGTTGAAGGTTGGCTTTCCTGTCCACACAGTCCAAGGGGGCCAACTGCAGTGGTAGTGGTGGGTTTTGTGCTGTGGGGAATGGGACAGACATCACCAAACTCATGTCACACAGGCCACCAATACTAATGCCTTTCAATCTCTGCTGCCCTGGACAGGCCCAGAAATGGAGATCTGCAGGAGGAAGGCTCAGCACCCTGTTGCCAAACTCTGGAACTCCCCAGCAGGCCTTGGAACATGGATTGTAACTGTGGTTTCCCTGTGAGTTCAATGCTGTTTTATACATTTGTGAGAAACTTTGAAAAATGTCATTAATGACTGGTCTGTCACATTCCCCAGCTCCAGCAGAGCAAAGTGACAGTAAAGCCAATAAACTCAGCAGTCGCTGAGAGAACTTTTGGCATCTTAAAAATGAGATTCGGACTCCTTGACTAATCCAGTGGAATATAATTTTATAGCCCTTTCCAAGTATGTCAGAAATCCCTGGAATGTTGTGTATCATGCCCCATGGCCGTAACGCAGGCCAATTATCTTATGGCTGGCCAACGTGCATTTAGTGTCAGATTAACTCAATGTCTCTGAAGATCAGAACCTTCCTTGTGGAATTAATGATACTTCTCCTGGAGAGAGAGGAATACAGAGTAGACTTAACAAGCAAGACCTGTTTAAACTAATTAAATAGTCTGAGTGGCAGCTTTGTTGGGAAGATATATTTTACACAGAACAACTTTACTTAGAGTGGAATGGCAATTGGAACATTGTGAAGCAGTAAAACAATGTGGGATTTTTTCTCTGCTTATCCTATCTCCAGCCCCAATGCTGGATCCTATTGGAGTAGTAGTGCCCACAAACTAAAGCTGCAATTAAAGTTTTAGCATCAAATGTTTAATAAATTAATTTCTCAGCACCAGTACATGTGGCAGACTCTTCTCGCCTTACACCCTGTTACTTCATCAGGGTGACAAAATATTTTGTAGCTGATGAGTGGAGGGAAGAAACTCAAATTTACTTATGTGCAACAGAACCAGCTTTTGGAAAAGGGAAAAGCCTGTGAGAATAGACAGCTCTTAGATGTCTGTTCCTGACAGCCCCCCACAAATATGCTTGGCCCTATGCAAACACAAGAGAAGACTCTGTTCCTGCCTAGAGAGCTTACACTCTGGAAAAACCCAGCATGCCGACAGATGTGACAGAGGCGAAAGTGGTACAACAAACAGGTCAGGTTGGCAAGTGTGATGGGTTGTCGGCCCCACACAAGTATAGAAAGGGTTAACCTGAGCAGGGGAGGTGAGTCCTCCAAGTGGCCCAGAGAGGCTGTGTGAGGCGCAGCGTACCAGAGAGAGGCTGCAAGGAGCAGCCAATCAGGGCCCAGCAGGCTCTCATAAAAGGAGCTGCAGAGTAGAAGTCCCTTGCTGCTGGGAGCTGAAGGAGCCAGCACTGTCCCTCTAGCAGGCTGAGAGCCCGGTGGCACCATGGACAGGGCAGTTGCTGGCACAGACTGGGGGAGTGAAAGGAAGCTCCTGGCTGGCTGCTAGGACTGGTGGGCTAAGGCCCTGAGATAAGCGTGAAGCAGGTGTTAGGGTCCATGGGGAAGTGACCCAGGGACACATACTGAGCCGTTGGAGGGGCTGCAGCCATCTACAGGGTGCCTGGACTGAGACCCAGAGTAGTGGATGGGCCTGAGTGTCTCCCCCTCCCCACAACTCATCACTGGGGAAGTGTCTGGACAGTTGCATTGCAGTATTATCCCTGGGAAGGGGGGAGCACAGATGGTGACATGGCTGGATGGCTGTGTCATGAAGAGGATGCTGTGGCCCGTGGAGTGACATGGGTCTGAGAGCAGATATGACAGTGGGAGAGGCAATATCTGGAGAGGACATACCACCCTGCGGAGCTAATCTCCAAGACAGCCAGCAGGAGCTGCCCCCATGATGAGTCATGCCTCATGACAGCAAGAGGCAATTGGCCATGCCCCAATAATAGTGTTTCAATAACACAATGGGTTTTATTTTTATTTTTTATAGAGACAATATCTCCATTATCAGCTACCTCATTCCTTGTAGACATCATTGTAGAGATGGGATGTCAGGAAGGAATTGAGTGAGGAGAGGGCAATTTAGTGGGAAAGTTGTGTTGGCACAATGGAAACATGGGTCTTTGGGAGAAAATATTGAAGGGTCTGGGTAGTATATAGACTCGAACACTCTTCCTTTAAAGAGTGTGTTAGTCCTTGAGTAGGCCCTTCCCACCTTTCCGTCTCTTATTGCAGAACTTCACAGAGCAGCAATGTCCATACATAGCTAGGTAGTGTGTGTTTGTAGGCAGCTAGTCAACATGCTTATTGAACCCCAGGGTGTCCGGGGGACTTCCTCCTAGCTGTAATCTTACGGAAAGAACAGAGAATCCACAGGATGCATCTTTTATCCCCCCCTTGATTCTGTTCCTAAATTCAAGTGTGGACTTCAGTTTATGGCATCTGCCATCCCCCTGGTTTTCACATTGAGATCTACTCTCAGTGGTGCTGGAAGCTGGGGGCCTTGCGGGACTGCCACACCCCCTGGATTGAAGTAGTAATAACAGCCGATACATGGCTTCCATCAGCAGCACCTCTCAATATAATAACTGTTCCAGCCCCCCCATCTACCTTCCTCTGCTCATTATTGTTACTATTATGGTAGTGGCAAGAACAGGCCCCCATGGTGCTACGTGCTGTACAGACAGAGCACTGACTGATCCCTGCCCCAAACAGCTTTCCAGCTCCATAGACCCAGACCGATGCAGAATGGGGGGACAGGGTAGAACACCCACTAGCACAGTGCCAGGATTTTTTTTCTCCTTTTCACCACAAGCATTTAGTTCCCCTGGGAGTTAATGGGTGTGCGAGGAGTGGCACAGAAAGTGCACACTTTAGCACAGCAAACATGTGCAAGGAACTTGTTGTGATTTCCATGGATCCTGGTCTCCTGTTCTGCCCAGAGGTTTGTTTTCTACAACATGGTGAGGGGCAAACTAGCATTTGGAACAAACTCCCACTCCATTGTGCTTTGGCCGGCATGGAAGGGGGGAGCATCGACAGCTGCCTCCGGGCTGGAGGAGGTGGGTCCATTCTATCCTTTCTGTAATGTCTACTGGGTCAGTATTTTTGAGTAATCATCGGCTTAAAAACAACGGGATCCTGAGATGCCGAGCACCCACAATGCCCTCAACTCAGCCGCTCTCAGGCTCAATCCCTGTGTTCTTTCTGGATGAGGTGAGATGCCATGGCAGCCATGTTGGTTGTGGGCATAAGGTGATTGGCTGATTCTTTCAGCAAAGTAATCAGAATGCAGGGATTTGCACACTGCATTGTCCATGAAAACCACACTGCAGCTGTGATTGTGAAATTTTAGTTTCCATGGAGCCAATGGCCAGAGTCCCTATCATGTCTCTAACTGTGCAGCACCTTGAGCTCAGAAGGGCAGAGACCATGTCTGGGGAACCCTAGGGGCACTTGGAGCATGTCCCCAGGCTGGTCACTCTGGCAGGCAGCTTTTCTGTGCAAGGCAGAAGCCTCCCTGCCATGCAGATATTTTTATTACATTTCCATCTTGAAGTGGGTTGGACCCCTGGGCAGCAAATGTCTTCTCAGCACAGGAGAGAGGAAGAAAGCAAATGGAGTGGAAATGCAGAACAAATTGGGATGCAATACACAACAGGCCTCTCCCTGCTGTGACACCCCCTCCCCCCCATGAGGTGGGAAGGGCAAGCGGGGAACAAATTCCTCTGTGATAGGAAGGCTGGTGGAAAAACAAGACTTTCCAAAATTCGTAGTTGAATCGGGAATCTCAGCTAAGCCTAGTGTGCTGCTGACCCAGCTAGGGCCTGCTGAGGGCTCTGCACACTAGCCCAATTGAGTTCCACACTCTCCAGCATGTCCAGTCAGGATTTTGTGCTTGTCTGTTAAATGCTTTAGCTGAAGTGTCACTTAACAAAACCATAAAGTATGTGAGATCCAGAGTGGAGTGAGGGGCCAGGCGAGTTTCCACAGCCCAGGCTGACAGCAGCTCTGGAGAAATGGCCCAGCCTGCAGGAGAGGAGAGAGGTTGGGTTAGAAGCAAAAAGAGGCTAAGACAACTTTAACCCCGTCAGCCCCAATCAATGTGGCAGAACCTCAGGTGGGGTAAAGCAGCATTTCTCAAATGTGGCCCTCAGAGGCTTTTCTTGTGGCCACATTTGAGCCTCAAGGGTAGTGACTGGAGGGGGGGAGCAGTGGATCCTTTCCCAGGGCCACCAGAAGGGGTTGGGTCTTGTGCCCCTCTGGAGCCAGAAAGGCCAGGGGAACAAGCAGTTGGTGGGAGTTTCTCCACTTCCTGGAGGCATTGGGGCTCAGGCTTCCGCCCTGGGGTGGTGGGCTGAAGGCTCCAGCTGTGGGGCTTCGTGCTCCAGCTGTGTGGTGGCAGGTTCTGTCCCCCGGCCCTGGCTTACAACTCCCCTCATTGCCCCTGGCCCCTGCTGCTGCCTTCTCTGCTCCATCATCCCTGGCCCCCACTGCTTCCTTATCAACCTCCTCATCCAGGACTTAATTTGTCCCCCAGCTCACCAGGACCAAGTAAATCTGCTGTGAAAAGTGATATTTGTATGTTTGTTAATATCACTTTTCACTGCCTCCCAGCTAGCTAGCAAGTCTAATTCTGTTGATATCATTTTTCACAAACATATAAACATCACTTTTCACAGCAGCAGACTTACTAGCCAGCAAGTCTAAAAAAATACCAAAAAAGCAAAAGAAAACAACACCACAAGACAAGAACATGCAAAGCACCTTATTTTTTGTTTCTATTCTGTTTAGGTGCAGTAAAGAATCGTGACAACTGTATGTTGTTAAGTTGGGGAGGAGGGAACACCCTACATAAATGATGACAATGATTTGGACATGTGTATGTGCATATTTATTTGTTTTTCCTAAAGTTAATTACGTATTTTAGGAAAGTTTGTCAGAGCGGCCACCAGCAAGAGTTGGTGGCCGTGCTTTGAGGCCACCAAAAAATAGTTGAGAACACCCCCAGGTGTAAAGTGTCACAACGCCATTGACATCAGTGGAGCCATATAGGATACATGCACCAGCTGTGGGTCTGCCCATGTCTTCATCTCTGCTCTGAGAAATATGCTGGGTTTGCAGTGCACTGCTTCTCAAGCATCTAAGCCCTGGGATGTCCTCAGGAGAGCTGCACGCAAGCCCTGACGCTCAGCTTGGATGTGAATATGTCTAGGGCAGTGTGGGTTTGTTGCACGTGCTGGTGCGTCCAAAGCCAGACAGTCTGAGTCTGGGTCTCAGTCCACCCGGCCTCAAAGTTTGGGAGTGGCAAGATTTCAGGTTCTGGTTTAGATCCATTTAAAGCTGCAGCGTTTTGTTTGTTACTGACTAGCATTGGGAGCCCAGGGACACCTTCCAGTGGAAACCAGTCATTTCAGTCTGTAACCCGAGAGCAGCCACCCAGCATTACCACCAGAGGGGTAAGAACCCAAGGTAATGCCGAGTTCCATAGCAACCAAACCTACAAGTTGAACATTCAATGAAAAGTTCCTGGATGTGGTTTTATTAGAAGTTTCTCCCCTGCCTTCTGACCCTGCAGCTGCTTCCTGCAGGGGCTGGAACATTGTCACAGGTGTTGACATCGATACAGCTCGGGAGCCATCACCTGTCTGTAACCAGTACTGCAGCACCACTGAAGGGGTGCAGTGAAAGCCGCCCCGGCGAGTCTCTGAGCATGGAACCCCCTGCAGCAGAAACCATTGGCAATGGCACCTGACATGGCTTTCCTCAACTGGGCCTTGTTTAGCCCAGCGTCCCAAAGCTGCTGCAGTTTAATGCTTTTCTTTTCCCTCCAATCCCCTTAATCTTCCAGTCTCTTTCCAGAGGGAGCTGTTCTGCTGGAAGGTATTAATGGCAGCCACCAGTCACAGACTTGGTAAAAAATTGATAGGTGCACTAAGCAACTTCATTCAGGCTAAATGAGGAGCAGTTAAATGCCCCTTTGTTTAGTGATAGTTAAACAATAAAAGCCTTCGCCCACGGCATGGCAAGGCCTGGATAGACGCTTAGCCGTGTAACCTGAGGGGTTTTCCTCGAGACTCATTGCAAATGCAGGAGATGGGGCATTTATTTAGTTGCATGCAGCTGTATGAAGCCAGAAAGTGGGGAGAAAGCAAGCAGAGAAGCAAGGTGAGGGTGGCCCTGGGAGGAAGCCAACAGGGAAACACGTCATGTCTGAGGCTCTGGGTTCTACTCACGCGTCAGATATAAGGGTCACTGCTCTCAAGGTCTGTCTGGTACACTTGCGGGTTCCCTTGCAAAGGCCTGGTCTGCACTAGTCGAATTTAGCCACGTTAGGTCGATTTTAAAAGGAATGCATCCACACAACCAATCCCGTTCCGTCGACTGAAAGGGCTCTTAAAATCGACTTCTGTACTCCTCCCCCAAGGAGGGGATTAGCGCTAACATCCCACTTGGAACAGGCAAACAGGAAACTTGTTTGAAAAGGTTTTAGAAGATCAGGAAGTTGGTCACTATAAGAAGCTGCCCATATGAGTTGGGCCCTACCATTTTCATGGCTGTGAAAAACATGTCACAGACCCCAAAGTAAGCCTTGACCTGTGAAATCGGATCTGCCCAAAATCAGCTGGGATGGGAGGGACAGGACTTGTCCTTCCCCTGCATGGCTGCTTTGGGGAGAGATCAGACCCATCTCCATAGGCAGCGCAGAGGTGAAGGTGGTACAGCAGTGCCAGGGCTGGGCTCTGGACTGCTGATCCACCCCCCACCAGCTCCTGCCAGGGCTCAGGGTGCCCTAGTACCGGGGCTTCTACCCGTGCACAGCTCCTGCCAGGGCTCAGGGCACTTGAGCTCTTAGCTTTCACACCCTCTCCCCACATAGCTCCTGCCTGGGGGGCTGCTCCCCCCCACAGCTCCTGCCAGGAGTGGCTGCCCGGGATCCAGGCTTAGGGCTCTCTCCCCGCCCCCTGCAGCTCCTGCTTGGGCTCAGGGACTGCCACCCCCCACCCCCCCACAGCTCAGGTCCCACAGCTGCCTCCTGCCTGGCTTGGGGCTGCCCTCCCTCCCCCCACCCCTGGTTCCTGCTCGCTACACCTGTGGGGCCACTGCCCATACAAACATCCCCTACTCTGTGCTCCCCTTGTTCCTTCTCTCTCCCACTCCACTTCGACCCCCTGCATCAACTAAATTACAGCCCCCCCGAGTGCTGTGCAGCACTTCCACCCTGGAATCCCGGCAGACCAAGGTGCAGGACTCCTGGGTTGTAGTCCTGGCTTTGCCACTGATTAACTGTGTGACCGTGAGTCAGTCAAATCACTTTTCTGTGCCTCAGTTTCCCTGTATATGTTAAATGGCGGGAGAGTGACATTACTAGAGAAGCTGCTAATCTGTATTATCACCATTTTGCTCCCCAAGGAGGAACCTCTGCATCATTTGCATAATGGGCTATTTCCACTCCGCAGTGGAAGCCCGACACCCCCCCCCAGCACGTTTTTTTCCTGTTGTGTCCGTCTCTGGTTTCATCCTCTTTGTGGGTGAAACTAACAGAGTGAAAGCAGCTCGGCCAGTCACTATGGCAACAGATGTTTATCAAGCCCCTGAACGAGGCACAGGGCTGGGGAGAGGCCGTGTGGCATCTGGGCTGAGGCTTGGTGCAGCTGCTATGAAGCCAGCAGTGCCACAGCTGGAGGTGCAGGGAAAGGCTGCAAGGTTTTCAAAATACAGCAGCAATGTCTGGCTCCCTGTATCCTGAGCAGGGTGACCAGAGGTCCCGATTTTATAGGGACAGTCCTGATATTTGAGGCTTTTTCTTACATAGACTTCTATTACCCCCCACTCGCTGTCCTGATTTTTCACACTTGCTGTCTGGTCACCCTACTCCCGAGTCCGGCGAGGCAGCAGAGTGCGTCCTGGTGATGACACAAGGAAGCGTGGTTCCCCGTAGGGGCTGTTCATACTGAAGGTACCACAGCTGCTTGACACTAAGCAGTTGGGCATTGCAGTTGCTGGCAGGAGTGACGGAACATGAGCGCCAGCCGCTGTCTGTCCAGCATGGCCCTGGGCACTCAAACCGCTTTTGTTAAGAGCAGGGAAGTTGGCCAGTTCTCTGGTCTATCCCTGTGTCTCTCAGGCCATTCGTTCCTGCCAGAGCCCACGAAAAGGCGTCATGGTTGGGCATGCCCCATATTGCACCCTTCTGGCTCTTCCACCCCCACTGGGCCTGACTCTCCTTGGCTGATGCAAAGGGGTCCCAGGACTGGTGTTTGACATTCTTCCCTCTGCTGTGAGCACCCCCAGGGCCGTGAGCCCCTACCTTCAAGTGCAGCACTACTCCTCTTCCCAAGCAGCCCCAGGTGCATGGGGCCCACCGTGGCAGGGCAGACACGGGCCGCAGCCATTCTCCACTGCTGCAATGCCCCATAAGAGCCACCAAACCTGGAGTGCAATTTAGGGGAACCATAAGGGCTGCCCTAACCTGCACTGATTCCTGCAGCCCCTAACTGCAAGGGGCAAACTTCCTCCCTCTGGAGAGCTGTGCCTGGGATCTGGCCTGTAATGAATATAGTCAGAGCTCAGTTTCCCTACAAGCCAACGCTGCAAACTATCCTGGAATCACTTCAGCTGCTACCAAATGCAGTCACTTCTGGGGTGGAACACAGTAACTGTTTATCAGCAACACCCCTCACAATTTTAGGACAGAAAGCAAAGACCAACTGACAAGCTGCCTGGTGATCTACATCAGGGGGTTTCACCAGAGTAGCTTTGCTGATGCAGTTGTAATGGTCTGAATTTCCTTAATGATGACAGGACTGTAGAAGAATCCCACTGGAACCAATCTGGCTTGTGGCATGTTCTGGGAGGAACATCGGGCAAAAACATGATATCTGCTCTGAGGAAGAGGCAGAAGAAGAGATCTGAGGCTGTGGAAAAAGAGAACCAGTAGAGAGTGCAGGGCAGAGGCTGATGGAGAAGGACACACACCTGTCTGCATTTGCAAAGAGAAGAATCTTGGGGTGCACCACCCAGGTGATCTGTAGCCCCAGAACTTTGTTGTTATCTGCAGATTCATCAGCTCTTTGGAAGTTCTCCTGCCGCTGGGAATGGGAAAGGCAGGAGATTCCCCCCACTTCAGTGAACTCCCTTCTCTCCCATGAAAGGCAGGTCAGAGAGAAATCAGGCCTCTGGCCTCGTGCTTATCGCTCCTTCATCTGGCTTCTGACTGAGCCAATGCACCAAACGACAAAGCTGAGTCCAGGCATTAAGAATAAACCCCTCCAGTGCTGGCACAAAAATTACCTTCATTGTCGTCCTTGTCAGCCCAGCAGATGGCCTGAGCCCTGAGGGACCAAGAGTCCAACAAAATAATTTCCGGGAGAGAAGGACTCAGCCCGTGATGGGGGAGGTTTGGGGCGGTATCTGCCTGGCACCAAGAAGGAAGGATGCCAGGAACGTAGCTGCAGGGTAAATATGGTGACTATAGTAGTGTTGACCTCAGGTAGCCAGGAATCAGGCCTCAAAGTCAGGAGACTGTCCCAAGCATCATGAGATTTTTAAAAAGCATTTGCACAGGCTGGCCGGTAAAAGTCTGGCTCAGCCTTGCCTGTGACCTACCAGTGAGGCCCCAGCTGATGGGGCTATGGCTATGATAATTAGCCATCCCAGCTGCTGGGAATCGGGAGGGACCCTTAAATATGAGTTGGGAGTGCAGAATAGAAGGAAGGACTGCAGAGAAGGTAGGTTTCTCCTGCAGGGTCAGATGCCTGAGAGGGCCACCAAGACTACTTCAGGGGCTGCTGAGAGGGCTGGAAGAATTATTATTTGGAGGTTTAGCTTGTGCGTTCGGTTGCCCCTGTTATTCCCCGGAGGGGGACTGAACTTCATGCGACATGGCCACAGGGCTGAACCCAGGAAGGCCAGGTGAGAGGCAGAGGGCCTGTGGGAGGCACCAGAGCCAAGGGCCCCTGGTGGCATTGGCCCCCGACACAAGGGGGTGCTCTGGGTGACGAGTACCCTACCTGACAAATGCATTCAGGGGCCTTTTTGATTGTGTTTGGGCTTTTGAGCCTCTCAGGGTCCCATTTACACTCCTCTGCACAGCATCCATGGGCTGTCAGTGTTCAGCATTTACATTTAGCACCAAAGTGCTTCACGTTCATTCGCTGTCCCTCATCTGCGTGGGGCCCGATGCTTGTCCCCCCGAACAGCTGAGGCAGGGAGGTGGAGAGACTTGGCCAGAGCCACACAGCAAGTTGCCGTAGTGATGCCTGTTCAATAAATAGTAAAGTACCATAGCTAGGAATGTGCCTCAGTATCTCCGGGCAGATGGCTCTGTCGCTCGGGGGGGGTCTGAGAGGGCTTGCTCTGGGACTCTGCACAGGACTATTTTTAAATCCTGCTGCCATCCGGACCTGCAATACCCACCCCACCCACTCCTACATAGCTTCTTGCCTTTTTATCCAGCTCCCAGCTGTAAAAACTTTAGATCCCGCAAGAGAGACAGATTTTCTGATGCTACTGAAAAAATCAAAGCCAGTGGGTTATATAAATGGATTTCAGACATAATTTTATCACTAAAAGAATCAAACAAATCTTACTTAAACCATTTAGTGTTTTCCTGCAAATTACTGCAGTCTGGGTTGTTTTTTTGCCCACTCAATGCAATAAAGTACATTTTACCCAGTCCACTAGTATTGCGGCAGGCCCTGCGTGATCCCAGTCCTTCCGCAGGTCTCTGACTTGCTCCCCACTCTGCAGTGAAGCCGGGATTGGCTGTCTTCTCAAGATGTTCTTCCCCAGCTCTGTACACAGGGCTTTTCTTCCAGCACCACAGGGAACTCTCTGTAACTGTCAAAATGTGAAAATGCAGCAGCACTTTTACTTATTCCACACCCATGCAGAGACCATGGCAAACAGCTTTGGAGTTGAGGATATCTGGGCTCCAAGAGTGTGAGATAGAAAACCACCCTTCTGTTGATGTGATCTGCACCACACACATTGCCCCCCCACCAGTGCCCTTCCTCCCAGCCCCTCCCCCCGCCCTCGCACACACCCTGGCTGTGGAAGAGGAATAACAGCTAGCTGGAAAGAGGCTCAGCCCTAGCTCCTAAACAGCGAATGAGCCCAGCAAGGATCTCTGGATGACACAACACTGAGCAGGGCAGTAAGTATTCTTGGCAGAAAGTAACAACCTACAGCGCAACTCCACTGAGTGCAGCAACCACCGCTGGCATCGCCAGAGCTCTGCAATGGGAGGAGAGGCCTGGGGAGCTGTCCCAGTTAGAACCAACTAGTCTATGGCAAACGGGGGAGAGAGCAGGGCACACAAGGGACTGGCCAGCCAGCCATTCCACAGCCCTTCTTGGCATCATTGGAAGGAGCTACTCACATTAGTATATCCCGAGCCAGAGTCCCAGCACCACAACAATTGCCACCACCAGCTGTAGCTCCTTGGGGCGAGTGGAGAGAGCACCAGATTCTACGATTCCCAAGGAAATTCAGGTTAGTTTGAGTGGCTCCTGCGTGGGGGAGAAGCAGGCCCTCCTGAGCTGTGCTGAGCAGGGCTGTAGTGCCAGGCAGCTAGGGACACGGGGCGTGTGCAGCGATCAGCTTAGAACCAGAGAGGAGAGCACAGCCATAAGCAGGCCCCAGGGCTGGACCAGGCACTCTGCAGGGTGTAGCCTTCTGTTTTTAGTCACTTCTCATTTCCTGAAGATTTTGCTTTAGGAGCAGAATATTTTAGTTCACAAACACATGCCTGCCCATACTTTCCACATTCTAAAAACACGCATGTGACAATATCGTCCATGTATGCAGCACTGAAAGAGCTGGGGGTAGAAAGTGGAAATTTGGGATGAAAGGAGCCTGAAAATTTGGCGTGGGGGATAAATGTGCCTGGACAGCTCTGCTGAAAATTCAGTTTCTTTTGCTTAAGATACGAGCCATGAGATAGCTCCCTCTCCAGTGGCACGGTGTGTTTCACCAAGGTGTCTTTCTATGCTGTTGAAGCATCCACATGTGGCTAACTTAGATGGACAGTAACAAAAACTTTTGTGAGGTGGGAGCGTGAATGGGCAAGGGCTCCGCTAGGACCTTCCATCTTTCGCTTCACATCCTGGGAAGGGAGAGCATCAGAGTTCTGAAGTTACCCAAGTGAAGGGTTCCCTCTTGTCGACTTTGTGCAGTGCAAGGGACAGTGTGTCCAACTGGTGCATACCCTTTAAATCCACATGATGGATCCTTTTCCTTTAAAAAACATAGCCAATTCCATTAACTGTGTTATAAGATCTCCAGAGCTGTTTTGTCAGGAAATCCCAAAGACCGAGTTGCTTGTACCTCAGCTGTACTCCCTTGTGCACAGACATCAGGGCATATTGTACAGACCTGGCCCTTTTCTACAGAATTGAGCTCCAGAGTTTCACCTTTCAATTTTTTTGCTTAACCATAGGAGTTAACAACAGAAATTTTGAGACAACTAATGCACTAGCATCTCCCTAAGTCTGCAGCAAGCCAGGTACAATAGCACTGACGGGTCTGAACTGCCCAGCCCGCTCAGTGGCATCACTCTGTGCCTTGAGTATGGCAGAGTATTTAATTACAAGAGTCCATGTGCTATCTCAGATAACATGATTGAATATCATAGGGTTTTCTGCACCTGTAGTACAATATGGTACACACATTTCTATCCTGCTGGTTCACTTCCTGCACTAATTGCATTGTCAGAATGGTCCAGGCTAGCTTTAAAGAGTGACGTAGACATGTATATGAGAAATTCTCTTCTCTCTCAGGTATATATTTGAATTACCAATCAGCAGCTCATGTGCTACCCAGCTTGCTTGCAGCCCTCAGCACAGCTGTCCTTAGATGCAGTTCAGGGGCTGCAGTGGCTAACTATGAAACTAACTTAGCTGCAAAATTCGAGGGTCTGCATAAGCCTGGCAATGTTCATTACGGCTCTGTTACGCTTGTTCTGTAGGTATCATTGAGCTCTTCACAGGTCGGATTTTAATGAATGTTTCTAGTCGGGGAAAATTCCAGAGTGTTTCTGTACCAGTGCAGCTGTGCTGGGGAAATCGGCAGTGGAAATACAAGTTTCATAAAGTCTAAGGCCGGAAGGGATTACGAGCTCATCTAGTCTGACCTCCTGTATGTCACAGACCATTACACTGAACCTTGTTACCCCAGCATTGAGCTCAATAACTTGTATTTGGCTAAAGTGTCTTCCAGAAAGGCACCCAGTTTGGATCTGAAATTTCCAAGAGATGGAGAATCCACCACATCCCTAGAGTAGACTCGGCATGTGTGTGTGTTTAACCACTGTGTCGTGTCTAAGGGTACGTCTATACTACCCGCCAGATCGACAGGTAGTGTTCAATGTATCGGGGATCGATTTATCGCATCTCGTCTGGACGCGATAAATCGATCTGCTAATTGACGCCCATACTCAACCTCGGCAGGAGGAGTAAGCAGCATCAATGGAGGAGCTGCGGCAGTGGACTCGCCGCCGTGAGGACGGCCAGGTAAGTCGAACTAAGATACTTGGACTTCAGCTACAAGAATAGCGTAGCTGAAATTGTGTATCTTACTTTGACCCCCCCGCTAGTGTAGCCCAGGCCTTACCCTGCTCAGAGGACCTCTGCCCAAAAACCGGTGAATGTTTCTAGTGTAATCAAGGCGTGTTTGCCTGGCAGGCGCAGAGGAATGCATGCACAGCACTGCAAGATGCCAGGTTTCCAGCGTGCTGCCTGTGTACCCATCATTGACACAGATGGGGGGAGCATGCTCAGTTGCCAGAGGAAGGAATTCTGGTAAGTCCTTCCTGCTAATGAAAGGAATGGCCAGGAAAGATTTCTCAGAGAGACACTTCTTGCCTGGGGGAGGAGAGATGCGGGTGGGAATGAGAGAAGGAATAAGAAGCGGCAATGAAGGTGTTTTGCCACTAGGTGTCAATGTTCCAACAAGAATCCGTCAGTAGCTGGTTTCTCCAACCGGCCAGCCGGGAGGTGCCTTGGAAAGCAGCTGGATAATTTGCCTTTGGAATGGCTTAACCTTAAACAGTGCCTGCCCCTAAACCTGAGAGACAGAGATAGATGCAATACGTCCCCCACAGAGACAGGGGCATCCTCTGGTTACCTGGAAAGCCCCAACAGTGGCACTGGAACACTTTAATAGTGGGGTGCTGCCCTATCTGCCCTCTCGCCCCAAACAGGGGTGGGGAGCAGGGCTGTGTCTCCGGGAGTGGGGGACCTGGACAGGGGTGAGGGGGCTGAGTCTGGGGCCACAGCTGGGCGTGGGTTCGGGGCCGGCAACCAGGACCCATGTAAAACCTGGAGGTGCTGCAGCACCCCTGCACCTCTAGTTCCCATGCCTACGACCCCAAGTGCCCAGAGCACTGTGCTGAATGTGAGAGGAGTTGGTCACCTGCCCCAGGATCGGAGTGACCAGACAGCATGGGCTGCATGACGCTCAGGGACCCGTCATGTGGCTCAGGCGTGATCCCCAGCAGATTGCAGAGGAGGGCATAGATATTCACGCTCTCAAACGGCTCCACCTCCAGCCCCTTCCTGAAGGCTGGTCCCACGGCCCGGAAGATGGTTTTCATGTTCATATCTTCATTGTCAAAGCCATGCTCCCCCTTGTTAAACTGGACTTTGATTCTCTGCAGGGAAGAGAAGTCTCAGTGAGGACCCAAACCTACAAGGCCCTTAATTTTTACTTAATCTCCTGACATCCCGACCAGACTCTGGCGGAGGAAAAACAGAAATGCTGCTAGAGTGTATCCACCTTTGGTACTGGGTATCAGGCCGCCACCGTGTCCTGCCAGATCTAGGGTCCTTTTAGATTCATTAAGTGATAGCGAGGCCTGAGAGCTCCGGCTAGAACCTGTCTTAAGAAGGTCAGTCTGTGCAAGCTCCCATCATCAAGATCAGTACATCTGACTCGTGGCCTGGAACTCATCCTCTGCTAGTCCTGCCTGCCCCTTCCCCCCCCCGGCTCTGCCAGTGCACCTGAGTCCTGACCTGCAGCAACCCCCTGTTCCAAACTGTAGCATGTTGGATGCTTTTTTCTGCTGTGTGGGCGTTTAGGATTTCCCCAAGTGGGATTAGGTTTGAAGGAAGTCTTTGTTCAGTCTTGGCAGAAACAGCAACTTGATGTTTTGGACCTTGGTCCCTTTTCCTCAGGGAGGCCTAGACTGCAAATGAAGGTGTAATTGTAGCACAGGTAGGCGTACCTGGATTAGCGTTAATCTAGCTAGCAGTGAAGTAACACTAGCAGTGAAGGCATTGTGGCACCAACTTCAGTGGGGGCTACTGAACTCAAGACCCCCACAGGGTTGTACTATGGATAGTTGGATTCAAGCTAGTTCAGCTATGCCTATCCACCCTATAGTTACACCTTACTTTGTGGTATACGGGAACCCTGAGTCTAGGCTCCCAAATCAGAAGAGACGTCCCGAGGGATGCCTTTGGGGTTGGTCAGGGAGAGAAGATTCTGCTTTCTGACACGATGGGCAAGTTCATTGCACTAGAAGCTGGATTCTACATCTGTGTTCCCCTTTCTATTTTCAGGGAGGGGAGCAGACCTGGAGCCACAAACAGGAAACAGATGCAGTTGCACAATAAGGAAAGAGGATGAGAAAGGCAAGTCCAAGTTTAGACAATAGAATGTGTCTGCAGCTTACCCCATGGATCACATATCCTGGGTCACTGTACATTATCAGGGGAGTGAGCCTGGTGTTGTTTGCATAGTGGAATCTCTTGGGGAACTCTTCCTTCTTGTAGACATGGAGCTTTGGATGGGCGTTTTTCAGGGCCTGGTACACCTGGTCTAGTTTATTTTCTTTTGGCACCAGTAGCCCACTTGGCCCATAATCCAAGAGTTCAAACTGGATGTCTTGGAAGGAGAAGTTCTGCACTGTGCGGAGGTAAATTTCATTCTCCTTTATGACCGTGTCCATCCCGTGGTCAGATGTGATGATCAGATTGAGTGTAGACTCCAGGCCATTATCCTTGATGCGTCTCCTTAGGTAGCCAACAGCTCGATCCACCTGGCCAACCATGTTTTTCCTCTCTTGGGATTCAGGGCCATACTTGTGTCCCGTGGAGTCTGGCTCCCCAAAGTAGAGAGTGACTAAGTCTAAATTGTCTTCCAGGAACCAGTTCATGACAGTGTCAATGTTCTGCATCCACTCAGTTTCATTGCTGTAATTGTGGAAAAGGGACTCCACTTTCTTCACATTCACCTGCTCACCTTGGTAGGTTGCTTTCCCCCCAGGGAAGAAAATGGAGCCCGTCTTTAAGCCCTGTTAGCCAGAATGACATTTCAGGCCAGAAACTTCCCCCAGGTACTCAGTTCAGTCTATCCAACCACTTGTGTATCCCTTCCTTCCCCCCAGCCACCCACCTCCCCTTGTGCTGCTCCCTGTGTCTCTAGTAAGGTCTTCCTTATTTGCCAGTTAGAAGAGTGATTAGTCTGAAACACACCCATCCCAACATTCCTCTGCACTGAGTTTTTCCCCATGGATATTAGTAACACTATGCTGTAACTTGATCATTAGCGGCGTATTCGTGTATCCCTTGGGTTATCTGGCCCCTCTCCAGTAAAGCACTTCGGCAGGTGTATAACCACGAGCATCATGGTTGGACTTGAACAAGGTATAAATAGTCGTACCTTTGCCGGGGCTGAGTGGGGGGATGGGCTAAATGACCCCTTGTGATCACTTCTAGCCCGGAACGATTGTAGGAGTCTAAAAGGGCTCTTCTGAAGTAGAATACTTGAGCCCTCCCTTAGCTCTTGATCCAAAGTCCACTGAAGTCAGTGGGAATCTTTCCACGGACACAAGATCACATCCTAATGTTGCTGCTCAAAAGCAGCTGGACAAGGCTCTGAGGAAATCAGGCCTGGCCTTTAAACAATATATTGCAAGCTTAAGGTGTGGTTTCCAGTTTTCACAATCCAGCTGCAGCTTCTTGTACAAGATGTGGATAACCTGGAGAGCTCCATTAATGGGACTGAAATTTACCTCTTAAACTGATTGACGTTTCTGCTCTGTGTAACAGAATGATCACAGTTGTTGCAGCCACTTTGTTGGGGCGGGAAGTGTGTGGTCTAACTGGCCTGGCAATGGGAGTGCGAGGTGTTAACGTGGCTGCGACCGGTCCCAGATTGCCCTTTGCCTGCTGCACTAAACGGCAAGTCACACTCTTGGGGTTTTATGTTGTTTGGGTATTTTTAAAATCAAGCTAAATTGTGAGTTTCCCTGTTGTGCAATAACCAGATGGGGCCCTGAGGGTGAAATGCAGTGGAGCACCACAAGGTTTATGCAGCAATTCAGGACCACTTAAGTCCCACTTGAGCCCTCAAATGGGATTGAAGTGGCCTCCTAGGGGCTCAAGTGGGACTGAAATGGTGCATAGGCCTCGTGGCTTTAATCGGTGCATAGAATTTGTGCTGTCCCTCTGCCAATGGTGAATTTCATCCAAGCCATGTGAGCATGCTTCAGATAAGCTGCAAAGGCACACGGTGATGCTAGTAACATTTGGAAAAGCTTTGTTTAGGTGAGTTACTTGGATAATTCAGATGTCCCCCTTGTTGTCTTATTCAGTGGATGTCCCTCTACTTTCAACATTCTGGCTTTTTAACCCACATTTACCATAGGATATTTGCAATGTGTTTAAAAAATCCAACATCCATTGCTAAGTGGGGCTAAAAGTGTGGTGAGTAACATCGAGGATTCTGCCTTCCCTTCCCAGAATGTGGCTGCACCAGATCACGTGGAATCCCAAGAGAAAAAATTAGATTTCCTCTTGGATGTTGTTGCTGGTCATAGCACCAGGAACAACGATCTTCTGAAAATGGGGCAGCAGAGGGTTCACTGGAGTGAATGAAAATGTTACAGTCCAGGGGAATATTATGCACTTTCTGGCAAAGCAAGTGGCACAATACTGGAGTGATGATTTCATTCATCTGGACTGATGATGAAATTCAAACTTCTAGGGCCACGTTTCCAAAGGGCTGCTGAACTGTGCTTGCAAGATGGCAGATATACCTGTTTGTATGCCGCAGACCTGTGTGTGTGTGCGTGTGCACACATGCGCAAATTGAGTGGAACGGGACAGTTCGGCATCTTTCTCCCTGGTTGCACGTGCACAGATTTCAAAGCATGCAAGCAGGCATGTTGGCACAGTTCCTGGGTTCATTTCTGGAGGCCTTTTCAAAAGATGGCCACTAACATTCCAGAGCTGTGAAGTTCTCAAGGGTTTTAAGTAACGGTTTGGAGTCTCCCACTCCCTTGTGGGTCAGTAAGAGTGTGAGTGTGTGTGTGGATGGTCTGATGGATGGTGCACAGGACTGTGAGTCTGGAGTCCTGGGTTCTAGTCCTGGCTCTGTTCCTGATTCACCGTGTGCCCCTGTAGACTGGGGATAATGCTTCCCTCCCTGCAGGCAGCTGTCTGAGGAATGCCTCTGAGCCCATGCAGGGAAGGTGCAAGGGAAGGACCAAGTGCTGCTGGTTATTCTCATGAATGCCAGGAAGGACCATGAGCCTGAGAAGGAGGTTGCAGCCACCTACCTGTCTCTGTGCTGTGATCCAGATGGGCAGGCTGCCGTTGTCCCACCACATGGACACCCCCTGTGTGTTGTAATAGGGTAACTTCTGGCCGGTGCTGGTGTTGTACCACATGTTGTGAACCACGCCGTGATTCTCTGTGTACTTCCCTGCCAGGAGAGAGAAGGGTGGAGGCAGGTTCAGGGTAATGGCACCTGTATTCGCCTCCACCAGGGACACCCACTTAAAGGTTTCCATCTCCCAGCCTCCACCTCTCTTGGGTAGAGACCCGAATCTCTTTCCCTCCTGACCGGGGTTTTTAAGGATGTGCAATTACCCTGCAATATTCTCAGCAAGCCAGACTGCCTAGCAGCCAGTGCCTGCACTTGGCTGTCTCTCCAAAGGCTATGAAGTGTATTACCAGCAGCTGTGAGTTGCCCACAGCTCTAAGCAAGCATATTTATTCCCATGGCAAAAGCATTAGAGAGAACACATAAAACCCAATGAAAGAACCTAGCATGCTAAAAAGCTGACCAGAGGTCATCCCAAGTCCAACCCTGGCTCTGGTAGGTGTCAGTCCTTCAAAACCCACAGCTGGCTTTTCCCCCTGGTCATCCGTTTATCTCTGTTTCAGACTCAGAACCAGAACAGCCGCCTGGGTAGTTCATCCATTTCTTGGTACAGCTCAGTGCTTTGATCTCTGGGAACAGGTGATTAGCAGACACAGTCCTCTCCTCAGGGTACAGCTCCAAAAGGCAGGTTTTGCATAACCAGAGGTGGGGAATTTATATTGATCTACCCCAGGGATCCACTTATCCTGTATAGTCCCCAAAATCCTGTCTGATCTGGCCCATTTTCAACAGAGTCTTTGGAACTGCCATACCTCACGTCACATCTCTCCACTCTGAGAGTTACGTATAATCCCAGCCCACAACTATACATACATGTTGCTTTTAATGCAATGAACCACAAAGATACTGATATTTAGTTCAATAAGGTTTTTCAGGAATATTGCAGGAAATTGCCACATCTGGCACAGGTGGGAGGCTGCAGATGCACAATTGGTCAATGGCAGGCTGATACCCCACCCCCTTCTCTCTCTCTGCCCTCCCACCCCTCAGCCTAGTGATTCGCCAACACGAAAGCAAACCTCACGAGGAGCAGAGGGTAGGCAGAGATATGCAGAGGGAGCATCCCACGGGGAATTCCTCCCAGACCCCTCTGCCGTGCTCCAGACCCAGAAGGACAAGCACAGGGCACTGGGCCCACTGCCCTCCACACCCACCACGTAGCAAACAGCAGCAGCCCCAGGGTGGAGCCTTCGGAGCCTCCTGCCATCACCACTCTCAACCCCACAGCTTGTTTAGCATTTGCCGTTCTGCTGTTGGGTTTAGTCCCCTTCATCCTACCTCCTGCCTCTGCTCCTCTTGGCTGCCCAGCCTCCCCCTCCTCCTCCATCAGGTTCCCTCTCTCTTTAGCACTCTGCTCTCCTGCTGCGATAATCCATTCCTCTCCCTGACCTCCGCTCTGAGCACATCCAACAAAAAAACTACAACTAAGTTTTTGCAATAAAAATAAAGCAAACCTATGGGAGTAACAAGCCCCAGGCCCCCAGCATGCAGGTCTCTTTGCTTGCTCCTTCCCCTCCCTTCAGCTGGCTTGGCCTTGGACAGGAAGGCCTGGAGAGCACGGGTCAGGTCTCCTGGTATCTTCTGTGCAGTCTCCATCCCAGTGGGGGCCTTTGGGCGTTTCTGCAGTCAGATGCCACCCAATGCACTGAAATGGCCACCAAACTGACATGATCGGGACCTCAGTGCCACTGCAGTAGGAGCTGAGCAGCCACCTTGCCTTTAAGTGCAGCGAAATCCATCTTCAGTGTCCACCCAAAAGGCCAGCAAAGAAATGTCTGGTGAGTGTGGTTAGGCCCTTTGCTGAAGGCTGAACAAATGGGCACTAGCAGCCTTGGGGATGCTGTGAGGTGGGTGCGGAGGTCACAGCAGCGGTGTCCTTGGTGCAAGTTGGGCTGTGTCCTAAGTGCATGAGAAGGATAAAACAGAGGAACCCTTCTGTGTTGGGGGCTTTGATCATGTCCCTCACTGGCCCCTCCCCCCAGCCTGCTCCCTTCTCTGCCTAAGGGGATTTACAGGCGCTTACCAGTCAGCAGGGTGAAGTGGCATGGGCTGGTCAAGGTGATGAAGGCAGGAGTCATGTAACGTGCCTTGACCCCTTCTCTCGCCATGGCATCCAGATTGGGGGTCTCCACATCCTGGTCGTAGTTCCACCGAAAGCCATCAAAGGAGACCAGCAGCACTTTGCTGCGGTTGCCTCTGTCCTGCAGAGAGGCACAGGCTCCTAGCAAGAGGACAGCAAGCACCAGCCCCAAGGAAGTAAACATCTTCCTGCCCCTGCGCAGAGAGAATAAAACAAATCCCACAGAACCAATGCTAATAAAGAGAAGCAGGGAGCTAAGTTCATGGCCCTATCTTATCCTGCAATTACTGGGCTGCATTCCTGGTGTCAGATGTCACCGGTGTGGTGCTCTGCTCTGTTCAGTGTTGATAACAGCCAGCTGCAGGCGTGTTCCCTCTGTGTGCTGCCCCAGCTCTGCGCAGACAGTGGACACAGCTGAGGCCGAGAGAACCCCCAGTGACCACAGACTCTGATAAGGTACGAAGGCGCCTGGCCAGGTTTATTGTCAAACAAAGCACAGTAAGAGTTTCTGTTCTGGTGCCATCCTGGCACATGTTCATCCTATTCGTACTTGATATCTTTTAGATATGTGTATACGTGCAATTAGCAGCCTTTTTCTTGCCAGCTCCTGTGAGCAGGGCCTGCCTCTGGCCCACAGCTTAACTCTGCTTTATGTTAGCAAAGTCTTGACCATTACTTTAGTTCAGGCCTCAGGCCTTGTACCAGGCCTCTGATACAAGGGCTTATGTTTCAGGGCCTCATCTTACACCTGGCTCCAGCTAGAACTTCCTGCCGCATCAAATCGTTTGTCAGTTGCTTGGGTTTGACTTATTGAAGAAAACTGGATTATCTGGGCATCTTTCCCCAGCAACCCCCCAGGGCCTCTCCTTCGCCTCCAGTGTATTTGGTTAATTGAACGTGAGGGCGTGTTA
Organism: Chelonoidis abingdonii; assembly: GCF_003597395.2. NCBI lineage: Eukaryota > Metazoa > Chordata > Testudines > Testudinidae > Chelonoidis > Chelonoidis abingdonii. The sequence goes on from NC_133781.1 coordinate 31,275,635, forward strand.
ACGTGGCTCAAGGCTGCCTTGCTGCAGGCAGCTGGATGATGAGTGAGCTTCCTCTGCACCGCTCGGCTCAGGCACCTTCCTCCCAACCAGCAGCTCCCACTGCTCCAGGCTGAGCCTCCCCAGGACTCACTGTTGACTCTCCCCACTGCTGCTTGGCTCCCCACGCTCTGTCCAGGGGGAAGTGTTGCTTTGCAGTCCATGTGATGGGGTTGTGACAGTCTATAGCACACTGGCAGGGTGTGCCTGAAACACTCACCCTCCTATCTAGCAAATGGCGATGCTTCAGGGAAAATGAAAGTGGCTCATCACCACAGCCAGATGCAAGGGAAATGGGAGTCACCTGTGTGGAGAAGCTGAGTGTGCTGGGTTGTCACCCCAGGGATGCAGTCTGGGGTCTGTGGGAACTGCAGTGCCCCTCTCCAACACACAGCTGTGTTGCGGACACAGCCAGCCTCACCCAGGCCCCGTTATCACCCAACAGGACAGCAGCTGGCGACACTCACTCAGACTGGGCTACCCGAGTGCCAACAGCAGACCCCTGCCAGTTTCCCAGCTCCCCAAGCGCGCACCCCCCTCTTGAGCATGAATCCAAAATTACACCATCTTGCACTGCACAGGGATCTGTACAGTGTAAGCTCGTTAATATGTCTGCCTCCCTCCCTCAATGTGGAGAGGAATATGCACAATACGATTGGGTTAAACCAAGCTGAGATTTTCCCCAGACACTTACTTCAGTCAAAGTCACACTGGTTTAAATTAAAGCATAAACAAGTTTAACTATAAAAAGATAGATTTTAAGTGATTGTAAGTGATAGCAAACAGATCAAAGCAGATTGCCTAGTAAATAAACAAAACCGCAAACAGCCTAAGATACTAGAAAGAAAGGATATGAGTTAGCAACTCCTCACCCTGGCTGATGATACAAGCGGGCTGGCAGATTCTCGAGGCACAAGCTGCATTTGCTTTGCAGCTTGGGATCCCCTCCCCCATTCCAAGTCTTTTTCTTTCAAAGATTCTCTAAGGTGTTGAGTTGTGGGTGAGTGAAGCACCACAGGTGATGTCACTCCCCGGCCTTGTATAGTGTTAGCATATGGCGGGAACCCTTTGTTCCAAAATCAGCTCCCAGCCCAGTTTATGGGAAAATAGAGGTACCCAAAATGGAGTCCAGAGTCATGTGGGCTGGTCACATGCACTTGCAGAGTCAGAGCAGCCATTACTTACAGGCTGGCCAAAAGGGCCACAGGAAGCCTAAGCTACTTCACAGCCCATTGTCTTTGTTGATGAGCCATTAGCACTGTCTGGCTTTTTCATTGTTGTACCTGAACGGCTGGCTGGGGGTGTTTTCCAGAGTAAACCCATCTGAAATACAAATCTATAACTTCAGGTACAAAAATTATACACGCACACAGATAGGATAATCATATTCAGCAAACAGTAACTTTTCCAATGACACCTCACATGACTTATCTTATACAAAATGCCATAATCATATCATAATAATATCACTAGGGTGAATATGGGGTGTAGTGTCACACCGGGGTCTGAGACAGCCAGGCGCTGAGCAAGGGAGTGGAGGAGCCAGACTTGGTGCATTGCAGTCCTTGTTGCTCTGGTGGGTACCAAGTTCCTGCATGGCCAGGAGAGCCTGGCTGTGAGTGTCTGGGCTATAACTGGGGACAGTCGAGTGTGGCTGGAAGGGGCTCATCAGGCTGGAGCTGACATAAACCAACAGGGAAGAGGAAGCTGTTCTGACCAGGGCAGTCTGCGCTCCATGCTCTCTTCCATACCTGACCCCAAGGCCATTAAAAGCACAGCCTCTGAGCCTCCTCTCTGTTCCAGAGCTGATGGCCATCGAGGGGAAGATCCAGCTTGCAACTGCTAATCCCTGACTGCAACCTCCAGCACTACTGAGCTTTATGATATCAGACCTCCACTTGATCAATTGCATTGCATTTTATTACTACTTTGGAGCATTACTGTTGTTGCTGACTCACTTCGCAGCAAACTGGGGATTAATGTTTTAACGGGATTACATAAAGTGGGTTTAACATTGTGCAGTGTCCTTCGGGAGTTATTGACCTCTGTGTGTTTACCCATCCATCCTCGTTCACTGGGTTCAGGTTCCTCCTGATTGCTTCACTTCCTGGCTGCTGAGTCTGGCTTTTCAGTTGCAGAGTAAAAGCAATTTGTCATGGCTTTCTGATTCCATGGGAGCTTCTGAGTCCTGTGCTCTTCCCTTTGGTTTTCTCCCCCGTTGGTGAGTTATCAGCTCTCAGTCGGTTGAGTCTTTTCTTCGTACCAGCGAGGTTCAGATCTATAGCTCCTACCCCCCTTGCTTTCACCAAGTGTCCTATGAGATCATGTGTGGTAGATACTGTATAACTAATGCACCAGAGTGAAACATGACTCAAAGGCAGGGGCTTCCATTAACCCACGTCCCTCCCCTCCCCTTACATTTCCTCAGTTGCCTCCTGTACTGATGGAGTGACACTTCTGAGATGTTCCCGGCCATGATCTGCCCTTTCTAGCCCCCAGTGATCTCATTGTCTTGTTTTGCAGACACCATCTAGTCTGCAGCTCCCAGGTCTCTCTTCAGACTCTAGTATGGATACATCCCTTGTATCCTGAAAGGACTCAGTGTCAGGACGATAGGTGAACACATGCTGTCTACCGTAGGGTTTGATATGGCCACCCATCACCCTGCAATCAGAGCACCTCACTACTTAGCGTAGGGAAGCAAAACCAGCTGGGTCTGAATATATACATGTGTCCGGGGGTTGCTGGCCCCTCACTGAAACTTAGTGGGGTTTTCTAGGTTGGTCATCTCCAAATACCACAAGAAAGGGGAAGACCACATAGAAATCAGGATCTTGAGACGGACAGGGCCCAGAGCCAATGGGAAGAGGCCGTTGCTCCAGGTCTGCCCAATTGACAGGGGAGGCAGGTCAATGAGGGAGCCAGGAGCCCAGGGCAGAGCTAAGGGCAGAACTAAGGGGAAACCAGCATCCAGAGTCAGAGGGGCTAGAGAAGCAGCCCACGGGGCAGAGCTGGGCTAGAGCCAGAGAAGTCTCACTGAGCCAGAGGAGCTGGAGCCGGAGCCGGAGCAGCACAGACCAGCTGCACTAACAGGGAGCCAGGCTGGAGCTGCAGGGCCAGACCTGGGCTAGCAGGTGCCAGCCGTGCCACACACAACACCGGAGCTGCCCGTGACTGGGAGACTGAGGAGGCCCTGGGCAGAGGGCCCAGCATAGGGAGACGTCGCCAGACAAGAGGGCCTGGAAGGCCAGACTCGGAGCGGAGGGGACATGACCCTCACGGGAAGCTGATGCTGGGGAGAAGGGTCCTGCCACCAACAGCCTGAGGGGGTATGGCCACCGCCAGAGCAGGGGTCTGGTTTTGGAATACAAACAAAGGGTTTTCTTTTTGTTAAGAAAGTTTATTGCTGTCACTGCAGCACATCTTTTACGGTGTGTGCTTTGAATAATAAACCGAAGGGAAAGCCCAAAGGGCAAAGTGTGTCCAAACCGCTTCTCATCTCTGTATATTGGTCAGCAATGGAAATGCCCAGTTCCCCCTCCATTCCACTGCCATGGCATCCAAAATACCCTGCCCCCCAGTTCCTGGTGTGATGTGACCGTACCTCAGTGACTGGCAGCAGTGCTCTACAACACCATTCATAGCTCGCCTTCTGCTGTGGGTCCCTGCAAGCCCGTAATGTGGGAATACGCAGCATCCCTGAGTTCTGTTGCCTGATGCATCCTGCTCCAGCTGTGATTGGTGCATGTTCCAAGTGAACGGATGGGTTCAGCAGGCCATTCCTGTCACGGAGGTCAATGAATGAGCAAACGGCTCACCTCTGGCTTCTCATCCTTTTGCTCTGGCATTAGCTCCACCAGGTGCCTTGGATGGGTCAGAAAACACCACTGACATGTCCACCAGCATCTCATGGAAGCTCTGCCCATTTCCTGGGAGAGTAGCAAAGCCCAAGCAAGAGACGTTCTTCAGTGGTGACTCCTCCCTGCTGCTGGCTCCAGTTGCTGGGCGCATGCCGACCAAAATGATGGCTTGGAAAGAAATGTTGGTGGCTGTGAAAACTTCCCGTGATGTGGGGGGTGGACAGTCAACTTTTCCCACACTGTACCTGGACCAAAGGGCCGGAGAAGCCCCATTTCAGGAGGGAGTTAGGTAGTCTGGAATATGATTGGCTGGACATGATCTGCGTACTGCAGTGTGGACGCTGGAGCACAGGGTGGTGCCTGGGCTTAAAAATTCTTAATTTAGGGTCACCAATGAGTGCAGATGCTCAAGCCCTGGGCTTTCAAACCCAGGGTGCATGGACTCAGGTCCCATGAAACCTGGGCTTACATTGTGGTGCAGACATGCCCTCGGACAGTTTGTAAGTTGTTTTAATGACGCTTCCCTGTTCCTGGTCTTCCCCCCTCAGCCACCAGAGATTTCATGCTGTTCTTGCCTATGAGCAACCAGGAGCCTAGGTGGTACTAACAGCTTACTGGGGCTCACACACTACAGGGCAATATCACTTATCAGGCTGAGAAGGAAGCCAAAATATTTGCAGCACCATTGCGTGACTGAGTCAATGGGCTCCTGCACTGACAGCTGTCACCTGGGGAAAGTCCTAGTCCCTTATCTTGGGGATTATAGCAAGCAGGGAAGGAGTGAGCTGGGACCTCGGCCTTGGTGGGTTAGGGAGCATGTGATAATGGATGTTTCTAAAAAGCTTATTCAGAGATTCAGTGTCTGGGGAGCTTCAGGCCCAGATAAAGAAAGCTACCTTCGGCCACTCTACATGGGGCAAGATCTCGGATGTCTGATTAATAAGGCTGGGGGGCACAATTAACTCTGATTTATCTCGGCTAATCTTAAAGTCTGCAGGCCCAGATTGTGGGTGCATTAGGTTTATGGAGGCCTCAGGGTCCATCCTCCCGCCACCTTCCATACCCCAGTCCCACTGTGGATAGCAGGTCCTTCTCCCTGCTAGCACCAGCCTGGTGTCAGCTGCCTGAAAGGGGCGGGGGAGGGAGGATCTGTGCACTAACTCCCTCCCTCTCCAAGCCATGGTCAATATTTAGTTCTAAAGTGATCAGAGAAGGATATCAGTGTGGAGGGAAGCTAGGACCTCTGGGAGTGAGCATATGCCTCTGAAGCATCGGGCATCAGCTGCAGGATAGCAGACTAGATGGGCTATTGAAGTGATCCAGTACAGTGGAAAGGCAGCGTGGTTGAAGAGGGGCTGGACATCAGGAGACCTGGGTCCTAGTCCAAATGCTGTCACTGATGTGCTGAGTGACCTTGGAGAAATCACTTCCTTCCCACCCCTTTGTCTATTGCAACGGCAAGTCCTTCGGGGCAGGACCTGCCTCTGGGTCTGCGTTTGTACAGCATCCAGCACCCTGGGACCCTGGTGAGGTACAACTGTTGAATGAATCCTAACAATAACGATGGGCAAGCCAGGGGCCTATCAGAACCCGCTTTGCTCTCGCGCTCAGGCCAAGCCCATTTCCAGGCCTTACAGAGAGTTCAGTAACTCTTGGGGCAGGCATGTGCCTGACTTGTTCTTAGCCCAGGGGTTCCTCTTGGTTTTTATGTTGCGCCTGTGCGATAGCCAGGAAGTTAAACCCCACAGTGGGGCCGGCTAAGCAGGGTTGCTTCTGAGTGCGGGGAGCTGAGCCCAGTGCTGGGCAGGAGCAGGCCGCTGTCTTCCCTCACAAGGTACCAGCATTTCCAAGGAGCAGAGAAACCCCTGCTAGACTAAGCTCAGCACTTACCCTGGGCTTGCTGAGGAATGGGGGTGTCAGAGGAAGCCCATTTATTCCAATGTGCTCTCAGTCAGATACAGTTTGGGGGCATGTTTCCTTTACTGAAAAAGGACATTCAATGCAGACAAATGTAGTGATGCAACGTGAAGGTGCTAATTTAAGTACTCAAGAGATGGGAAACTCGAAATTGTGTGTTGTGGGTGACAGCCCTTATTTCAGAGCTTTGCTCTGACTGACAGCCCATGAAATACGTGTGCCAAACGGCCATCTCATTCCTCCCACCGTGGACCCCCGGACGAAAGACTTGCCCCATTTATTCCAAGGTGGAGCTAGCCGCTGCTATGAAACCTTGGTGCTTTGTTAGAGGACAGAAACGGGCTGCATGTGCCCTGCCCCATAGTTTTCATGGTCCTAAAGCTGCATTAATACTTAGCCCTGCCAGGAATGCAGGTGACTGGACTAGACGACCCCTCGATCTCCCTTCCAACCCTATGATTCTATGATTAATGTGTCTCATTCTTTGCCTTTAGGAAGATAAAACTGAATGCAGCTGAGAAGTAGCTGGGTCAAGCGCAATGTCTAACAGCAAATGATGTCGCCTGACAAGGGGACAGTAAACGCAAAGGTTCCTCATCTGTCCCTGGGTGAGTTCAGGATGGCTCCCTGAGGTCCTGTGTGTCCAGTGCCTAGTACACTCCTCTTTGAAAGGTCTCAAGCAATGGCGCTTCCACTGCTTCCCTTGGGAGAAGTTTCCACAGTGGGACAAACCTCAGCATTAGGGATTATTTACCTATTTGCCATGTTTCCCTTGGGCTGTGCTAAGAAATCTCCTCCCCTCCCTTGGCTTCACCAGAGAGTAATAATACAAGGGCAGAATAACCGTATCATGCTACCCAGGCAGGGCTTCGCAGGACCTGCCAGGCCAGACATGCTGACACCAAGCATCCTCACAGGGGTGGTTCTAGAGGGAACTAACTGGCTGTTCCCTTCCAGTTCCCCCCATTTTATCATCCAGAATTCCTCGATTCCATGGAGACAGAGAGGTGGCGCTGCCCATCTCAGCAGGGAGGGGGGAAAGATGTCGGGGAAGAGACGGTGAAAGGGAGAGGGAAAAGGAGAATGAAATGAAGGAGGGAGGAAGAGTGAGCGGGACCAAAGGAAACAGAGAGGGAGAGATGCCCCACTCTGCTCCCAAACACGGCTGCATGAATCCATCTCTTTCATCAACCAGCTGCAGCTTGGACATGATGGGCAAACATCCACAGGGCTCCTCTCAGCTCCTGCCATGTAATTAAGCCCAAGAGCACGGCAGGTTTGGATAAGCTTGTGAATGTGAGTGAAATTTAAATATCTTCGGCCCTTGAACTATACAGACTCAAGCCCTAAACCTGCTTCATCTTGCTAAGAACAGCCTGAGCTGAGCACAGCTGCCCTCCACTGCCCAGCAGCACCTCCCACTGGGCCGGTTTGGGTTGGTGCTGGCATGGCCAGTGCTGAGTGCTGGGATTCCTCCTCCTGGTGGAAGGGCGGGAGCTGAGCACAGCTGATAGGAGCAGGGCGGAGCTAATGTAAAATGAGCGGAGCTGGTGGAAGCTGGGTGGAGCCAGTGGGAGTTGGGTCAAATGGGCTGTCTGGAAGTTGCCCTTTGACATCACACGTGTGCATGAAGATTGTATAGAATCGAAGTTTTGAAACTCGAATGACAAGGCTGAACAGACTCTCCTGCCCCAGGAGCCCAGGGGCTTGTGGTCTGGCAGAATGCAGGGAGGACAGGAAGCTGAAGGATGAGAGCAGCAAATCCTGCCACTTGATGGTTGTCCGGGAGACAGAGGTGAACTTGAACCCACAGTGTGTGCTGAGCCCGGCTGGAGGAAACTCTTATTAGAAGAGGCTGTTCTCAGGTGAAACACCCCCCCTCCCCTATTCTGCTCACAGCCACTGCTGTTCAGGGATGTTTATCACTGCTCTGTGCACGGTCAAGCTGCCTGTCTTCCCAGGGGATGCAATGAAAATAACTGCAGATGATGAGCTGAAGAGCAGAGCAGAGACAGGGCATGTCATGAAAAAGCAGGAGCAGCCCCAGACCTGGCCTGCACCCTGAGACTTGAGGGGGAGAGAGCAAGTTAAGCACCCTTGGGGAGGTTTGGAGGGAAAGAAAAATCCCTACAGAGGCAGGACTTGGAGGCCTTTCTGCACTGGAGTCCCCAGCTGAAATACACAGCGACCAAGAGCTCCACTCAGCCCAGCAGAAATGCCAGGAAAGGACCAGGAAGCATTACAGGGAGCTTTGTTCAGCTTCGGCCCAGTCAGCCACGGGAGCCAGGGACTCGACTGCTAGCACCTGCAGCATCCGCGCCTGTACACTGCCCTGCATCTCAGTGGCTGAAGCTCATCCTGGAAGGCAGGGGGTTGTATCTTCCCCCCTACAAAATGTATCATGGGCATTTGCAGTCCCAGGGTGAGTGAAGTTGCTTTTCTTGCAAACACTGAGTCTGTTTGCCAGCTCCTGCCCCTCCCCTCGTCCCATCTAGAGACCAGGGCAAGGAGTGGGGAACCCTGAAACGTGCAAGAAATTGGGCACTTGTGAAAGGTTTGGACTGGACAGGTTTGCCCCGCAACCCCCCAAAGTGAGGCACAAATGGCTAAGGACAGACATGCACAAAAACAAACCTAGGGGCCTGATTTGCCATTGACTCGCAATCTTGCAGCATCATGGACACCTGTGCAAAGCGGGCATGCCCCAGGGCCACCTTAGAACAGGGGTGTTTCATCCCCCTCACTTTGCACTGGGGTAAATGATGGCATGAGGGGCAGAGCAAGGGAGAAGTGAGCCCAACAGGGTGCAGTCGCTGTGCCCCAGCCTGGCCACCAGATGACACTGTTCAGCTACAGATCCGGCAGGCAGCCACGGTTCCTCGGGAGAACACTGACTCCACGGCTGGCAGTGAGGGGCCAGTCTGAGCATGGTTTGCCCTTCCAGTGGGGTGCCTGTTCGTGGCCCCTGTGGGTCTGAAGCCCAGCCTAGCCTGGAGTCATCCAGAGACAGTGAAGCAAAAGGACTTGCTCTGGGGAGATCCCAGGTCCTTGGGGTGCTCCTCCAGCCCCAGATTTTGCCAGCAGCCTGTGCTACAGGACTGGTATTTCAGCGGGGTTTGTTAGTGATAAATCTGTGGGCTCAATGGAGAGCCCTTCCTTTTCATGGGGCCTTTTTTCTTCCCCATGTGGCTGCTTGAGAAATCATCCAAGAGGTGGTTGATTTCCAATCTGTGGCCTCCTCTCCATCCTGGGGCATTAGCATGGGCTGGCTGTGCACCTGGGCAAGGCTTGGAGGGCAGGTGTGTAATCTGAGGGTACGTCTACACTGCACGATTATTTCGAATTAGCTTAAACCGATATTACAAAACAGATCTAATAAAATCGGTTTAGCGCGTCCACAGTGGGATCCCGAAATCGATTGTTTGCGTCCATGGTCCAAAGCTACCATCGATTTCAGGAGCGGTGCACTGTGGGTAGCTGTTCCTCAGCTATCCCATAGTTCCCACTTCCGTGTTGAGAGCACAGTGCCTGATGGGGCAGAAAACACTGCCCCGGGTGGTGCTGGGTACAGCCTCACCCCTCCCTTTGTGAAGGCAGCAGACAACCCTTTGGCGCCTTTTTTGCGGAGTGCATTGAGCAAACGCCATAGCACAGCAATCTTTCCCTTTTTTTTTTCACGTGGTGGTGGGGGGAAATAAACTGAGGAGCTGTTCCCTGAACCACGCCAGACACTGTGTTTGAACCTACAGACATTGGGAGCTCAGCCAAGAATGCAAATAATTTTCAGAGACTGCTGTGGACTGTGGGATAGCTGGAGTCCTCAGTACCCCCTCCCTCCCTTCATGAGCGTCCATTTGAGTCTCTGGCTTCCCGTTACGCTTGTCACACAGCGCTGTGTATCCTGGAGTTTTTTATTCAAACGCTTTGGCATTTCGTGTTCTGTAACGGAGCTGGATACAACAGATTTGTCTCCCCATACAGCGATCAGACCTAGTATCTCCCGTACGGTCTATGCTGGAGCTCTTTTTCGATTTCAAACTGCATCGCCAGCCGTGCTGATCAGAGCTCCACGCTGGGCAAGCAGGAAATGTAATTCAAAAGTTCGCGGGGCTTTTCCTGTTTACCTGCCCGCTGCATCCGAGTTCAGATTGCTGTCCAGAGCGGTCAGTGCTGCACTCTGGGATGCCGCCCGGAGGCCAATAACGTCGATTTCCGTCCACACGAACCCTAATCCGAGTTATCACTATCGAATTTAGCGCTACTCCTCTCGTTTGGGAGGAGTTCCGAAATCGATTTAAGGAGCCGTTTAACTCGATATTAATGACGACGTCGTGTGAACGGATACAGCGTTAAATCGGTATATCGGCCATTAAACCGATTTAAAGTCGCAGTGTAGACCTGACCTGAGTGTGGAAGTAGCGGGGTGAGGCCTGGGTGGAGCAGCTGGGTTGTTCTGCTAGTGAGACCTGCTGGTCTGACTTAACCCTGGGCTGGCACTGGAACAGATCATGTCCCTCCAAGGCCAGTGCGAGGGCAGCTCTGCAGTGTCAGAACAGATCATGTCCCTCCAAGGCCAGTGCGAGGGCAGCTCTGCAGTGTCACTGGGGGGCTTGTCAGTCCAATAGCTGTAATATGTGCTGTGTCTCTGCACCACCGCAAGCAGTCACTGCACAGTGCACTGGGCATAGGGCCAGTAGCTTCCTTTTCAGCTCTTGCACACGAGCCCTTTCACACTTGACACCATGCACGCCACCTTCCCATGTTCCTCACCTCCCTTTAACTCCCTGGCATGCACCATTCAAAAGCCAGAACATTATTGGGCATAAAATATTTACTGAACTCTGCTTTTTGCAAATATTCCCCTCCAGTCTTTTCCCTTCTGTTGGGAGCAGACACTGTTTTTTCTGTGAACTCAAATGGCTTCTCTGAAATAATACAACGGGAAACATATGAACACCCAGTAGTCATTCCCCTTCTCCTGAAATACCCATAAATATAATGGTGTCACCAACCCATTACAGCTACACTAGAGCCACTGTGGCATGAGTGGCCATTAACACTAGTCCAGGCTGGTAGCCAGCCACCTGGCAATTCTGAAAGGGACAGGTAGGACCCCTAGACATGCTTGAATGGCTCCATTGTTTAAGGCTCTCAGAAATGGGACTTTTCTATAAGTACATGAGGCAGTGCTAGAAATAACAAGCGAGTTTATCTTTCTAGTTATTAATTTTTTTCCTTCCTAAAGAGGCAGCTGCAGCCTAGTGGATGGAGCGCAGGGCTGGGAGCTCCAGTCTTGACTGCATGGGACTTGGGGCCAGCTGTCAGGCAAAAATTCTCATTGGTGGCCTCTAATTTTAGGTGCCTCACACATTTTTTGGGAGCCTGACTTAAGCCACCGAGCGCCATATTCTGAGACACTGAGCAAGCACAGCTCCAGCTGGAGTCAGCGGACTGGCATGTGCTCAACCCCTCCTAAAAACAGGCCCAAAGTGTCTGTCTGGGCACCCAAATAGCATCCAAAATTTGAGGGCAGTTTTGAAAAATGTGGGCCTTAGCCTGTGTGTGTGTGTGTACATCCATGTGTGTAGTATGCATCACGCTTCCCAGGGCTGGCTTGCAGGAGTTCTGTGTGGATGAATGGTTCTTCCCACACAGGCTGTGTGTGTCTGTGTCTGAGTTAGGGGTTCTCCTCACTGGGGTTGTGCATGCGGCCAGTATCCGCCCTGTGCGTTTCCCTTTGAAGCAATCCCATTCCTCACACAGATTGTCTTGGGCTTAGAGCAATTCTCTTGCAATTGGTATGTGGTATTTTCCTGCACGCTGTCCTGACCCCTCCTTTCCCTGCACTCTCTTCATGACTGGCTGCCCTCCCCTGCAGTATTTCCCAGCAGAACCTCCCATGACCTTTGGAGCAACAGAGAAATGCAAAGGGATGGAAGTGTGGAGCTCACAGCTGTCAGGATCTCCTCTCTCTTTGCAGGGGCAGCTCTGTCCGTGGTGCTGAACAGGCCAGGGGTAACCCATCCCTGCCAGCCTCCCAGCCCTGAGGCGGACTTGCCAGACCTGCAGAAAAAGCACAGAAATTGGGCTTGGCTTTGGCTTAATTGGCTTGTGAGTTGCTTGTTGGCTAGTTTTTGGCTTGTTGCTTCTTTTGTTTTATCAGCTCCCAGCAAGCGGGGGCAGGGTGCGGGGCAAACAGGGGCAAGGGAGGGGAGAGTCAGGGGTGCACAGCAGGCCCACCACAGTCCTAGACTCAGGCGGGGGGATCTAATCACCTACAGTGTCGGGGTTCTTAGGGACTGGCTTGTTTTGGCCTTGTTTTGAAATGGGATTAGCTTGATTTTTGGCTTTTTGTGAAAGTCGGGTGCTTATTTACCACGTGAAAGTTGGCAACTGTGCCCTGCGGTCCCCCCAAAATCACACTCCTCTCTAAATGACCACAGACTTGATGAATCTAAAAGAGAACCTGTGCAGTGCAGACCGCAGGGCCCCAGTGATGCATCCAAGACCTTTAGAATGCAGATGAGCTCCATCCCCTTGTGCGATTTCTCCTCGGTGAGTTAGAGCCTTCAATAAAGTCTAAATGTGTTTGAATGGCATGTGCTGTCACTCCCTATTGATTTGTCCATCTCTATCAATGTGTATTCAGAGTCATAATCCATGATAATCCCCACTGTGGAAGGGGGAGGTGGGTCAGTGGTGGGCAAGGGATCAGTCTTTCCATAGACCACAGGAGGACATTCATGTTTGGAAAGGATTGCTCCTCTCTGTGCTTCTGGCCAAACTTTCTGCAGAATATCTGGACTTTCCCCACTTCCTGGAGTCTCTGGAAGGGAGTCAGATCTGCTCAGAGAGTGAGAGCTGCAAACTGCACCAAAGAGAAATGCAAAGAGAAAACCTCTGCAGTTAAAAATGATGCCGTGTTCCCCTACTAATCCTGATGTGATCTTGGCAGCCAGGGTCATCTTCCTTGTAGGAGAATGTGATCTGAAATGGAAACCGCAAATGGGGAACAGCAGCTGAGGCTGCTCCTGCCTTGATGGGGCTTGGCCCACAGGACTGTAAATCTAATATATTAAGGATCTACCATAATATCCCCTTGGTAACAATGTCACTGTGAGAGGGGGTTGTCTAGGAAGGAGAACAGCTTGGAAAGCAATCATAAGGAAAACCCATTGCTTCTATTTATAAACTAGTTTAATTCAAATGAGACCCATTTAGGCTCCTTTCTGCTTGAGGAGGTCCAGGCAAACTCAAGAGTTGTCAAACAGGCCAGATAAGTGGTCCATCTAGTGTCCTAGCTTAGCTCTTGCAATGGTCAATGCTGAAAACTATCGAGGGAAGGTAAAAGACCCTCCCTTGTCTGTCTGTCTATCTATCTATCTAAGCACCTAGTGGTGCATTGTTACAGTGGGGACAGGTTTCTTCTTAGTCCCTTCTGGTGATCACTTAGGCTGCTTACACCATAAGAAGCATGAGATTTGCTGGCCTTTGTCTTAGCTGGTGTAGCTCGGATGCCACTTGCCTCGATAATACCTTGTAGCAGGGAGAGCCAGAGCTTGTTTATATGTTGCATAAAGAGAATGAAGAATCTCTACTGCCCCCACTGCAAAGCCTCGAAGGGGTGACGCACCCCTCTGCTGCCTGTGGCTGGGGTGTACGGACTGTCCTCATGCCTGAGAAGGGAAGCTGAGTATCAGGTTGCCCTGACACACAGCCCTGAATAGGAGCCCGTGGCTATGGACTGGGGCCAATTCAGCACTGTGTCACATCCCATTTCTGTAGCGGGGCTGTAAAGCCACCACACCCAGCCACCTTGGGGACTCACCTGGCACACAACTGGTGGCATGGCTCCCCTTGCATTCCCTTTGGTAGCAAATGTCTCGAGAGGATGTGGCTGTGGAAACAGAGGCTGCATGTGGCCCCTAAGGAGCTGTTCAGGCATCTGGGAATTGTTGGAGAAACAGAGGCACTTCCCTTGGGCCATGTAAAGCCCTGAGATTGCTCTGACTTGCAGGCTGGGCTGTGCCCAGAATACAAGCAAGACAATACATAAAGCCACCTCTGCCTTCCCTTCCCCCTCCTCCTGCACTGAGCAGAGAAATGGGGACCCTCCTCTATTTCCTCCATCCTTGTTTAGAATCCTCTCCCTTTCCCAGGATTGTGACTCTTTGTGCTGTTTTTCCCTGGCCTGTTTCCATTCCTGCTCTAGGTTTCAGAGCACAAAGGGAAGAGATCTTAGAGCAAAGCAAAGAGACCGGTCCTTGTAACAGAAGTAAATTCTCATTCCTTATGAATGGCTAATTGATTTCTCTTTTCATTGGTTTCATTCTCCCCAGGGTGGTGCTGACAGCTGGGCTGCCCAGAGATCTCCGCTCCTGAGCAGCATGTCAGTGACGGTGACAGGCAGATCCTGAAACTATCGATAAACGCTCATTGGGTGCTGGAGTGTGGTAAATTGCTATCAGCCGTAGTGGATTGCTCTCTCTTTCATCAGTATCATTTTTCTTGACAGTCGCATGTTCGGGAAGTGGTTTGTTTTGCTGGATTTTTTTTTTTTTGTGGGCAGTAACTTTTTCTTCTTTTTATGCATCAGTTGCTTTTAGAGATCCCTCCCTAAAGAAGAGAAGGAAGACAACGTGGATTAGCTCCTGAAGCGCCCTCTGCCCTGGCCTCCCAAGGAGGGTTGTTGCTGGGTTCACACTGGAGCTTTATCAGGATCTGCATCCTTCCTCAGCAAGTTGGTCCAGTGCTTTGCTCCCTACTCAGCAGCTTAGTGCGCTCAGGTCTCTTTGAACTGTCTTTAATGCTGAAGTGGCCCATCACTGCTTGGTCTCTTCCTATCCCATGGCTTAGGGATGGCTACTTGCACTACTGCGTTCAAATATCCTTCTTCAACAGGGTAACAAGATTCATGGGTGGTGGGAGCAGTAGGGGTGATATATCTCGGCTTCTGATACTGTCTCACGTGACCTTTTCATAAGCAAACTAGAGAAATATACTGCACAACTGCTTGGAAAACCATACTCAGAAAGAGTAACTATCAGTGATTCACAGTCCAGCTGGAAGGGCATAGTGAGTGGGATCTGGGTCTGGTTCTATTCAATAGCTCCATACGTGATTTGGATAATGGCATAGACAGTACACTTACAAAGTCTGTAGATGTTACCAAGCTGGGAGGGGTTGCAAGCACTTTGGAGAACAAGATTAGACTTCAAAATGATCTTGACAAACTGGAGAAATGGTCTGAAGTAAATAGGATGAAATTCAATCAGGACAAATGCAAAGTGCTCCACTTAGGAAGGAACAATCAATTGCACAAATACAGAATGAATATGACTACCTAGAAAGGGGTACTGCAGAAAGGAATCTGGGGGTCATAGTGGACCACAAACTAAGTCAACAATGTAATACTGTTGCAAAAAAGTGAGCATTATTCTGGGATGTATTAGCAGGAGTGTGTGATGGAGTAGGGGCTGTCTGTGTGGGGGATGGGAGAGCAGGGGATGTCTTTAGGTGAGGGACAGGATCTTTAAGCCTGTAACCTGAGCCAGGCCAGGGGGGACGGGGTTCAGCACCTTTGCCCAGGAAGCTGGACAAAGGGTTCGGCCGGCGGGAGGAGGAGCAGGTCAGTTTGGGTTTGGGGCCATGGGGCGGAATTCAGGGTATCCTAGCTGGGATCCAAGCACCCTGAACCCCCTGAAGGACTGGAGGGAGGAGTCCTGACTGTGCCTGCAAGCTCTGCTGTAACTTGCGTTCCTGTTGTCCAATAAACCTTCTGTTTTACTGGCTGGATAAAAGTCACTGTGGGGTCCAGGAAGAGGGGTGCAGGGCTGGACTTCCCCAGACTCCGTGACAGAGTGTTGTTAGGAAGACATGAGAAGTACAAAATTTCTCCACTCCACTCAGCATTGATAAGGCCTCAGCTGGAGTATTGCGTCCAGTTCTAGGCACCACATTTCAGGAAAGATGTGGACAAATTGGAGAAAGTCCAGGGAAGAGCAACAAAAATGATTAAAGGTCTAGAAAATACGACCTATGAGGGAAGAGTGAAAAAATTGGGTTTGTTTAGTCTGGAGAAGGGAAGTCTTAGAGGGAACATAACAGTTTTCAAGTATGTAAAAGGTTGTTATAAAGAGGAGGGAGATCAAATGTTTTCCTTATCCATTGAAGACAGGCCAAGAAGCAATGGATTTAAATTGCAGCAAGGGAGATTTAGGTTGGACATTAGGAAAATCTTCCTAACTGTCAGAGTAGTTAAGTACTGGAATAAATTGCCTAGGCAGGTTACGAAATCTCTGTCATTGGAGGTTTTTAACAACAAGTTAGTCGAACATCTGTAAGGGATGGTCACTTAGCCCAGCCTCAGTGCAGGGGATTGGACTAGATTATCTATTGAGGGCCTTTTCAGCCCTCCATTTCTATGATTCTGTTATTCTTGCCCTCTAAATCTGTGGGACCCTCTAACAGAGTATTAACCCCCAGCATGGGACGCTCTCCAGCAAGAGTTTCAGCAAAGTTGAACTGCTCAAATTTTATTGTGACATCATGAGTTGCATAAGAGCCAGATCAAGTGTGTGTGTTGCAGGGACGGAGGGCAGGGGATCGGCCATCACACATCAGGATCAGCACCATCTATCACCCAAACAGCTCTGGCCCATTTGAAATGCTGGAACTGGCTAGATGCTGTGCCGTCCCCTAGCTTCCAACACCAAATGAAATTCTACAGCTTTCCTGGCAGGTCCCCAAGCAGATCAGTGTGTGATTGTGCATGTGACTGAGGTGCACGTCAATGTGCAGAGGGGTGTCAGTGTCAGTGTCTCTTTAGCTACCACATTCCCTGCTTCATGGGAGGGCTTCTTGGACCTTTTTGTCTCTCCGCGGTCCTGCTCTAAGTAGCCTGCTGTTCTGGGTCAGGCATGGAGGGAAATGTCTGTTGGTGGTTCTGGCAAAGGGAATAATGGAGCCATTTTTCACATTTGCCAGTCTAACGCTGTCAGTAACTCAGGAGCACTGTGGGCAGCCCTGAGATTCACAGCTGTGTCCAAGCTCTTCAGTTGTCACCTGGATTTCTCTCTCTCTCTCTCGTTCATCTCCTTTTTTGTTTTTAATGGGGTGATACTTTCTCCTGGTCTCTGCTCAGTTCCTGCTTAAGATCCCCCAAGGATTCGAGAAGAAGCTGCTGTTAGCCAAGACTTATCCATTGGGTTTCACTGCAATCCCTGCAGCCTCTCGCAGGTACCCAACACAGAAGCACGCAGCCAAGATTGCTCCTTCAGAACAAGCAGGAATTAGCTCCTGGCATCCTCCAGGACATCAGTCCAGGAAACAGCCTTCCCCCTTCCCCCCACTTCTCTTCCTTTCCCCCTCTGCTCACTACAGCTCATGGAGTCGCCCCACCTGGGTTGCAGCCCTGCAACACACATTCATGGAGGTCTCAGTAGCATTCCCATTAGCTCAGGGGCACTCCCTCTTAGTCCTGCCCTAGGACAGGTGGACTCAGATGACAGGTTACTGGGAGCCAACAGGAATTCAGATGAGGCCTGGTACCCTCATAGAGTCATCCTGTGTCTGATGCTAAATGTGCTCTGCAAGCAGAGCACAGACACTGGCTCTCTGTTTGTTCTGAAGCCCAGTGTTTATAGGTGAGGTGCAGGAACCGCAGTCCACGCGGAGGAGGAATGATTTCACTGTGGATGCCATATGAGGGCCCAGTCCTGCAGGGTGCAGGGCTGTCTCTGTTCCCCATGTCAGGGAGCTGAATTGTCATCATCAGGGAGATGCAGTGAGGTGTAAGTGTAAGAAGAGCCTGAGGTTTTGTGAAGGTGAGACCCGAGGGTCCTTGGGCTGGGAATCCCCCAGTACAGTTTGGGAAATTTGGGGAAGGGGCCTGAAGCCACCAGCCTCTCATGTTATTTCACTGTGCCTGCCTCTGGTTATAATGGAGCGATAGCCAGCAAGGACTGCACAGTAATGAGTGAGGATAGAACTCAGGTCCTTCGGCTCCAAAAGCACCCACCACATGAGAGCAGGGACACTCTCCTTAGCCGTAGCAGTATGAGGGTTTATGACACACATTTGGCCAGGCCTGATATTCCCTGTAGGAGAGGGCAGTGTTGAAACATCCACCCCTGCAGTACATGCTTGGGTCTGCCCAAAACCTCAAGAGAGCAGAGGAGCGCTGAGGCCTTTTCCTCTCCTCAGCAGGAGCAGATTACTTCAACCTTCCTCTTTCCCTCCCCCTTGTCTGATCCTGCTCCATATGCCACCCCTCGACTTCCACCACTGCTGCCCAGGAGCCTGCAGTATTTGATTTCCCAGTTCAGCTGCAACTCCCTCTGCACCATAGGTGAGCCCAACTGCTGTCTGAGCAGGCAGAATTGTTCTCTAAGGAAATACACTGGCCTCGTGCCTGTCCGTGGGGTACATGTCCTAATCATTCCTCCACGGGGCAGGCTGCAGCCTCTGCTGGAAAGTGAGTAGGGAAATAGCCAGCCTTCCCTCTTCGGGAGGATGAAAACATAAAGCACAAGCTGTGGAGACTTGCCCACACCCCCTAATCACAAAGAGAATCCTACACATACACCTGTGACAATGAGTGGGGACTGCCAGGAAGTGAGTGGAGTTTCACAGGAGTGGAAGCAGTGGAAGTGCAAAGACACTTGCACAAACAAGGAATGGGAGAGCAGCAGCCCTGGTTCCAGTTGTGCACAAGGAACACACGGTCACTTCCCACCCTCTGCACACAGCCCCACAAGAGGTAGGATAGCAGCAGCCAGGCTCGTTGGGTGCTCAATGATCCCATTCCTGCACACACAGGCACTCGCCAGCCCAGCAAATGCCCTCTTACAGTTGTCATGGAAATTTGGAAGAGTGTCTGTCTAAGTTTCCTCAGCACAGGGCTCCTACATCAGAGAGGCTCTCATGGCACTAATGCAGGAGCAGCTCTCGTTAGGTGCTGGAATCTCTATGGGCAGCCGCCACTTCCCCCCGACACGCTGGCACTGAGGCCTGAGTGGCACAATTTAACATGTCAGGCTTCTTTAAGCCGGAGAAGGTGAAGATGTTCACAGCAAACTGAAAGGTGCGAAGTATCAGAGGGGTAGCCGTGTTAGTCTGGATCTGTAAAAGCAGCAAAGAATCCTATGGCACCTTATAGACTAACAGACGTTTTGGAGCATGAGCTATTGTGGATGAATACCCACTTCGTCAGATGCATGTAGTGGAAATTTGCAGGGGCAGGTATATATATGCTAGCAAGCAAGCTAGAGATAACGAGGTTAGTTCAATCAGGGAGGATGAGGCCCTGTTCTAGCAGCTGAGGGGAACAAGGAGGAGAAATGGTTCTGTCGGGCAAGCCGTTCACGATTCTTGTTGAATCTGAGTGATGTGTCAATTTGCAGATGACTGAAGCTCAGCAGTTTCTCTTTGAGTCTGGTCCTGAGTTTTTTTGCTGCGGCATGCCCTTAGTCTGCATAATAGTGTTGGCCAGGGAGGTTGAAGTGCTCTCACAGGTTTTGTATATGCTTCCTGATATTTGATTTGTGTCCATTTACCCTTTTCCGTCTGATGTGCAGTTTGCGATGTAATAGGGGGGGGCGACGGGGCATGGTGGCAAACATCTGCATGATGGCGTATTATTACATGTGGACTCGGTGATGAACCGGTATGGTGGGCTGATTGGTTAGTCCTGTGATGGGGTCGATGACTAGAGTTCCTCATGTGCGGTGTGCACGTACTGGTGAGATATGTTTCAGTGGCCGGTTGTTGTGGGTGGACCTGGCCTGCCACCCAGAGTTTTTAGCTGGGGACGTATGTTGATGCCCAGTGGGTCCTGTTGTTTTCTTGGGTTTGTCTTGCGTAGAGGCTTCCTGGGTCACGTCGCTCGTTCTTGAGGGTTAGATGGCATTGCGTCTGCCCGACTTAGCTTCCATCCCAGGGCAATGTACACCTCAGCTGCTAGACAGGCCTCATCCTCCTGAATTGAACTACCTCGTATCTCTACTTGCTTGATATAGTACTGCCCCTGGATTCATCTACTGGCATCTGAGAAGTGGTATTTCTCCGAATGCTATGCTCCAAAACGTCTGTTAGTCTATAAGGTGCCATAGGATTCTTTGCTGCTTTTACAGATCCAGACTAACACGGCTACCCCTCTGATACTTCGCACCTTTCAGTTTGCTGTGAACATCTTCACCTTCTCCGGCTTAAAGAAGCCAGACATGTTAAATTGTGCCACTCAGACCTCAGTGCCAGCCTGTCGGGGGGAAGTGGCGGCTGCCCACAGAGATTCCAGCACCTAATGAGAGCTGCTCCTGCATTAGTGCCGCTTTGAAAGGTGTGAGTAATCAGTGCAGCTCCCCAGAGACCCTGAGCCTGTCAGGCACCAAAACATCACCTGCCTCCCAGCGGCGGGGGGGAGGTTTATTTCTCTTATTTTATTTGGCCATTTTATTTTGTGTGAGCAACTGGGCTGTGGGAGAGTGTGGCTGAGCAGCAGCGGGGCATGAGCAGAGGGAGCCAGAGCTGTGCACTGGGGAGCTGGGGGCTGATAATGAACCGCTGTGATTGATGGATGCAGCTTGGTGTTTTTCATGCATTGGCTACAAAGCACGCTCCTTTGGGGATAGGAGACTGAGCCGGGCCGAGTGTGTGAGGACGAGTCCCCCACTTCCAACCCTAGGAGGAAGGGCCCAGAACACAGCGTCCTCCTCATTCAGTCTCCTCTCCATAATCCACCCCCCAAAGAATAGCTATTTCATGGTTTTCTTCTTTATAGCATTTTCCCTTTTGTGATGTTTATGGGGCATGGGATTGGAGCTGAAGCATTTGCTTAATTGCTGTAAAGCAAGGAAATGGGTCATAAAATTGCCAGGGGGGAAAATACATCATTTGGGGGAGCAGGGAGGGCAGGAGAGGTGGGTAAGAAGAGGGAGCGAGAGGACGAATGGGAGAAAGGGTGGAGGGGAAGAGTGAAAGGAGCAGGGAGGAGCAGCTGGAGGACTGTGGTACAGCTGGATGAAGTGTTGGGAGATCTTTCTGTCTCTGGTTCCAGCAGGACAGAGGAGGTGATGGGACCATCCACATTGCTCTGTTCACCTGCCCCCGGGGAGCACAAGCTGTAAGTAGTTAATCCTGACTTGCTGCTCTGTGCACTCCCCAGGTGAGCCAAAGGGGTGAGATCACTGATTTTGCCCCAGATCATTAACCAATCAACAAGGAAACCCAGCACATCCATCTGGAGAAGTGAGAGTTCTCGCCCATTCCTGACCTGGGCCCACGTAGCAGGTAAGGGCCGGAGGGAAACCTTCTCCTGTGGGGAGCAAACACTTGTGAAGAGCATTGTAGGTAAAGCATGTTGTGCTGAACATGCTGCTGGTGTGCATGAGACCTGTTTACAACAAGGGGGACTGGGTGGGGGAACCCCCGCAACATCCCCCTCAATCCCTGCTACGGCAACCAGCTAGTCAAGCATTTACTCTTGCTGGTGGCTGAGGTGGGACTAGCCCCTGTGCTTTCTAACATGAATCACAGAATATCAGGGTGGGAAGGGACCTCAGGAGGTCATCTAGTCCCACCTGCTGCTCAAAGCAGGGCCAATCCCCAACTAAATCATCCCAGCCAGGGCTTTGTCAAGCCGGGCCTTAATAAAACCTCTAAGGAAGCAGATTCCACCACCTCCCTAGGTAACCCATTCCAGTGCTCCATCACTCTCTTAGTGAAATAGTGTTTCCTAATATCCAACCGAAACCTCATGCAATGATGCCTTTGGCGAGAGCCCTGCCCCAGGAGGAGGGGGCTCCACCAAGCCCCAATTAACCCACATGTTCAGTGCACTGCACAGGGCCTCATCTCAGGGAGGCCCTGGCCACTGGATGCCATTGCGACCTGGTGCACGGGGTCATGCTGCTGCTCAGGTGGGGCCCAGCCACCCTCTGTCCTGATGTGAGGGTGGCCAGGCCACACTTGAGTAAAGGTGGGGTGCCCAATTTCCATAGTGCACAGGGCCCCAAGAGTCTTTAAAACGGCCCTTGCCTCCATCTTGCTGACTGTCTGGAATCCTCGTCTCTCATCCACGAGCGTATTTCGGCCCTGTGGGATGTACATATTGCAATCCCAGTCAGCAGGTGAGGAGGAGCAAGGCACTTGGCAATAGCCATGCTCCACAGGTGGCCGAACTCTGCACTCATGGACAGCTCTGCACCCAACAGGAGACCCTGGGCTCACCAAGGAGCAACTCAGAGCAGGATTTAGCCCTGGCTGCAGGCTGAGCATTGACAGGCTATATCTACTGGTGTCTCTCCTCACGCTGGGCTGAGCGGGGTTCGTGGCAGTGCTGGGGGGCTCTGTGCTGACTTTGGGACTTGCTATTCAATGGGATGCTGCGGGGACAGCTGAAGTCTTAGCCTGGCAAACGGCTACGACTAGCTCTGTGCCTTAGCCAGTCACCACAGGCTAGCTAAGCTTTATTCCTCTGGCCTAGCTGTTTCTGAAGCTCAAATCTTTTGCTTAGAGTCTAGGTGCCTGGCAGTCCCCCATCCCCGCTGCTCCTCAGCCCAGGTCTGGATTAGCCAACTCCAGTAGGGCAAGTCTCCCAGGGAGGCCCATTGGCCTAGCAATTCCCTTGCCTTAGCTCCATCTTCTGATTGGGCATTGGGTCCATGGGCCTGGGGTCTCTGGAGGCTTGGAGGGAGGGAGCTGGTATCCAGAATGTGTCCTGCCCCTTGCTGGAGGTTGGGAGTTCTGAGCCTTGGCTCCTACAGGGCGGGCTCCTTGTTCGGCCAGTTGGAGCCTCCGATTAGACTGGCTGATTCTAAGCGTCTCTTCTCCTCAGAGCTGAGTCAGTTACAGGCCCGTAGCAAGAGGGGAGAAAATAGGCTGTAGTGGCTCCTGCCGGAGTGAGATCTGAGGGAGTGACACCCCAGCTCAGAGGGGGGGCTTGACTCACCCAAACGAGTGAGGCCCAGGAGGCCTCATGCCTGTCACCCCAGCAAATCGGGGTGCTCTGCTCACTCACACCACGGTGGCATCCTCACTTCTGTTTGCCAGGGGCCAGGCAGCGAAGAGTCACCCTCTCTCTCCAGAGCTGGCTGGCTGCTGCCATTCAAACCTGCTGGCCCATTTCTAGGACTCTTCACTTGCGTCACTCTCTTTATCTGCCTCCCATTCTTGTTTCTGTCATTACCTCCCCAAGTCTAACCCTCCACCCTGTCACCCTCATCAGGCAGCTCCTCTCTCTCCCCATTCACCACATTATTCCAGCCAGGACTCACTTTCCCTTCGTTTAGTCTCAGGCCCATACATAAAAGCGCTGTGATCGCCATGGTCTGATAGCGGAGCCAGAACTTAATTTCACAGCATTTTCATGTAATACTCCATCAAACCGAACAAATTTGCTGGAGTCCAAATCCATCTCATTATGCAGAGTCATCGAAAGAGAAGCTTTGAGAGTCGGGGACTCGATGCTCAGCTAGGGGATGGTACAGAAGAGAAAAATAATTAATTAGGTGCTGCTCTGTATCTTTGATCCTCCATTGCAAGGCACATTGAATAAAATGCCTGGCTCATGAATAAATGCTGCACCGACCCTTTATTTTTCAAACGATTCAAAATGAATCTGGGGGGCGGGGAATCCCCACCCCAAACATATGCCCCTTTGCTTTGCTGAAAGGTGCATGAAGGTCCTTGGGCAGAGCAGGGTGGGACTGGAAGGGCAGCACTGGGGGGACTGGAAAAGCTGTGTGGGGAGAGGAATAGAAGAGGGTGCTAGAGGTCAGGATTAAGATGCACTCTGCTCTGCTTAATGCCTCCTACTGACCTTCCCTGAGACCACCTCTTGGCATGGCCAACTCCTGGGAGGGAAAGGAAAGGAAAGGAAAGGTAATCCTTCCTCGGTGCATTTCAGGCTGGAGTGCAGCACTGCTGGGCAGTGACAGCAGGTCCTGGGGAACAAAGCAGTGATGGGCAGAGCCAGACCAGGATGGCTAGGCTGGGAGTGAGACATTTAGTCAGAGAACAGGGACTTGGATGGGGAACAGGAGATTTTGTCTCCCTCCCTAACCAGACCCCAGTTATTCACATCCCTACTCTGCCATCTTCGCCTCCCCTCCTTTCTGTCACCACTCTACCGGTCCCACGCCCACAGAGGCCAACATGTCCCACTGCACCTGTGCTAAGTGATGAGCCAAGTGGGTGAATTCTGCTCTGCAGAATCTCTCTGGCATCTCCAACAGGGAGCTGCCTCTGAGTAAACATTAGCCAGGTGAGCAGAGCCTGGGGGAGGGGGTGCACACACAGGAGAATAACAAATCTTACCCCCCGAGTGTCCATCCTGGGGACCCACCCAGGGCCAGAGCCCTCTTCCAAGGACTTTAGGTGTTGCTGTGCTGCATGCAGGGGTTTGTATTTCACATGTGACGATATGAATCGGTTTCTCGCAATAGCTCACACTTGGCCAGTTTCCAAGGCATTTTTAGAGGAGGAAACTGGACTGGAAATCATCTGCTCTGTTGCCCATAGAGCTGAGGGGCCCTGCCCTGATCCTGTGAAACCTGCAATCCACATGTGGCAAGCAGCTGAACAGTCTCCATCCAGCAAACCAGTGTGTCTCTGGCTGCCTTGGACAGGTTCTCTGATCACATCCTGCAAGGGCTGTGGGCTTATCCCAGGAATGGTGACATGAAACAAGAACTGAGAGACTGGCAGACTAGCCAGCTTCTGATGGTCTCACTTCCTGTAGTCTGAACTGTTCTTGGCTAAGTCCCTGGTGGTGTGGGCTGGGCTCTCTGGGGGCGGTGTCTGTGAATGGGTCCTTTTGAAAGAGACCAATAATCACATTCTTTAGCGCTGCCAAGCAAAGACAAAGGGCACCTGATCTGCTGTGTTATAGGCAAATTCCTCCCCACATCACTTTGCCAAGCACCTTGAGCCTCACCTGCACCAGCCTTGCTATTCTAGCCTGGGGGCCCAACCTGTCAGTCCTTAAATGCCGCCCCTCCTGCCAGGCCAGGTCAGAGCATCTGGCAGACAGTAGCAGAACGTTGGTGGTTTGCTCTCCCTGGGGCCCAAGCAGAGACCACTGAGCTCATGACCTGTAACTCGGTTTTTATTGTATTGGAGCATGGAGCAAGGCAGCTAGGGAATGCCAACAGCTGGATTTCTAGCCTGCCCACCCGGAGCAGTGTGTTTGGGAAGCATCGCCTTAGGTATGGGACTGGACCCAGACAGATCTGCACCGCTGTCTCCAAAGGCAAAATCTTTGGTATTAACGTCCCCAAAGGCTAAGACACCAATTCTGCCATCCCCGCTCGGGTAGAGGAGTGAACGATGCCCCTGAAATCAGCGTGTTGTATGAGAGGAGTTGAGGATGCTTGGCATTGTGTCACCTTGTTTGCAGGGGTCAGCTGGGGTAATGGAGAGAGTCCATGGGGTTGGACTGCTCTTTGCCCTCTCCTACCAAAGCCACGTTCCCACGGGACAGCCTCAAGGGCTAAGAAGAGTCCAGGCAGAACTGCAAAGGCCTATTCAGAGCCCTCCCTCCCCCTGCCCCCGGAATGAATTCCCAGGGCTGCTTCTCAAGCTGTTAAAATCTTTGTTTCTGGTTGAACCATATGGGAAGGACCCTACTTAAAGGATGAGAAATCTTCCTGTATCCAGTATCAGTATCGCTTTGCCTCTCCTGGGACTCTAGCCCTTAGAAGCAAGACAATGGAAAGAGAAAACAGAGCCAAGCAGCCCATGGAGTGAATCAGGGAGGAGTGCACACTGTGGCAGTTTCTAATGTGGATTGAAGCCACCAGTGAGAAACAGGAGCTAAGAATGCTTGTGCCTTTCATCAGAAGGTCTCTGAGCACTTTACAAGGATGGCGTTGTCTCATCTCCATTGTAGATATGGGGGAGCCAGGGTCCCACAGCAAGGCAATGGCAGAGCTTGGCAAGGACCAGGAGTTCTGACTCCGAGTTCCACCTGCTGTGATCAATAGATGATACCTACTTCCCAAGTCACGTGGAAGTGAGGAAGCCAGATGTCTTCTGGGGTCAGCTGGAGTGCAAGGTAGGTAGATTAAAAGTGTACAAGCAGAGCAATCCTGAGGAGGAGAGAACCTGCTTCACCCAATAGAATTAATCAATCTCCAAGCCAATGGGGACACGCTCATCTGGTCTTTACTTAATCCATAACCCAAAAGTCCTCGAATTATTGCATCTGTTCAATACAGATGAAATTAATTACCCTGGGAAATAGGCAACAAGTTGCCTTTCTAATGCCCCTTATCACATAATCAAATCTACAAAGTGCTTTCACAAGCAGTTACAGCAACCGCCATGGGATTGTTCGTAGCAGTCATTAAAAAATGAGCTGCATCCCCCATCAATCTGGCGTGATGGTGACAGTTACAGTAAACCCATCACCTGGCAAGGCAAGGGGTTGCAGAGCTGGACTTTGGGGGGCTGTCAACCAGCAGTGGAAGAACTTCCACTGAAGCAGCCCGCAGGGCAGGGTGCAGTGAGCAGGGAGTGCCTGTGGGTATGAGATGGGACTGGGACCCAGTGCAGCCCCCGCTTCTAATTGTGCAAAGAGAGGTCTCTGAGGATGTGTGTGATGCTCTACCCACCACACCCCCTTCTTCATCAGTCCCATCTTAAGAAAGGGAGAAGCACAGCACCTCTGACCTCATGCTGGAGGATGAAGAATAGCCAAGTTATAGGGGTAGCGATCAACGCCTCCATTTGCATTAGGGGTAATAGCTACATACGGGCAAGACTTCTCGGTCTCTCTGTTCATGCAGCATACAAAGGAGAAGGACCTGGGCTGGATTTTGTGTCCATCTGGCATGGACTCTGGGCTCAGCCTCCTCACAGCAGGACAGTAGTTATTCTGGGCAGCACCCTTTCCCAAGCTAACTTTCTTTGGTCTGAGACCTGCTGCACTTGACAGGGCCTCCCTTGTCCACCGAGCCCTCTGATGGGTATTAGACTAGAGCAGCTGACAGCGTTTCCCCTGCTTCTCCACCCCCCAGCTATAGCTTTCTCCCCAGTGTAGACAGAAGGCTCAGCCTTTGGCTTGTGAGAGCTCCAGTCAGACAGCACTGGAGCCTGGGAACCTTAAGCCTTGTCTACGCAGGGAAATGTTAGTTACACCAGTGTAACCCTGGTGTGGACTCTCTGATTCCGGTAGGAGTGGCTTTTTCCAGCTTAGCTTGAACCCTTTCCCAAATGATATAAACTAAGCCAGACAAAGACCACTCTTATCCCGGAATTGGCACGTGACCACAGGGGGGTTATACTGGTGTCACTAGATTGGTTTAAACTCATACATTAGCTTGTACTGACCCCACCTAGAGGAGGCCTCATGGCTACACCATCCAGAAATGCTGTTGCCTGTTGTAGATATGGTGACCAGACAGCAAGTGTGAAAAACTGGGACAAGGGGTGGGGGGTAATAGAAGCCTATATAAGAAAAAGCCCCAAATATCGGGACTGTGCCTATAAAATCGGGACATCTGGTCATCCTGATTGTAGAAGTTTGATGATGTGCATTGGCACTACATTCCCATGGAGTCCACTCACCTCTGCCAACCTGTGCCTGTTAGAATGGGTTCCTGTCTGC